>NW_019104265.1:0-94221 GCF_001856785.1 Myzus persicae
TTGAGTGCATTAGTTGTTTATATTTTAAGCTATTCAAGAATATTTAAAATTTAAAATTTCCTTATTTAATTTCCTGTAGATATTCAATAATCAGCTGAGCGACTAACCCAGCTTTATAAAATAATTTGATGTCTGTTTTTTAGATACAACTATAATAAAATTTAATCTTAATATATAATAGGACAATGAAATATATAAAACACTAAATTAATAGTGTTCTGTAACTGCTAACTTTGGATTTAAAAAAAATTATAAGTTATAAATTAAAATTGTGTCTTATGGGTAATCACTTATAGTGGGTATTTCTAAATTAAATCTTATAATGAATGTCTATTTAAAGTACTTAAAAATAGGTTACAATTATAAAATTACCCTACCATCAGGGAGAAGAAAAAAGACAACGACGAGCGGTGTTTGTACATTATTTGATCTCTCGTATTTTATGAATTTGCTCTCAGAAATAAAATATGTGTGTACTTGGGTCAGCATATTTTTCATTAAATTAAATTGTTATTTAAAAAATAAATTTTTAGCACCAAAAAAGTATGAAACCAAAATTAATTACTTTAAACATAGACGCTTTCGGGCTTCGGCGGAATTTCTGATATTTTGTGTGCACTGCGGAATAAATCAGATATACGGCTGAACTCAAGTCTGAAAATATTGAGATTTATTATGAAAAAAAAACCGTACGGATCGCTTCATGTTTCTTGTTCATGATTGCAGCTTTGCTAACTGAAATTTTAGATCGATTGCGTCTTTACAACTACTTCGACAATTGCCACGGATTACATTATAATTTATTCTACGACAATATGATAAAAACATAGATTTATAGTATGATTCCGCGACAGTGAATCAATTTATCGAGCGAAATATTATCGTCGACGTTTTATCGCATGCTTGTTAATCGTGCAGTATTTCACCACGACTATTTTTTCGTGGTAATTTTATCGTGATCATTACGTCGCTCGTTTAGGTTCATCTTGCATCACTTTATCGCGTCAATCGTCGTCATTGTATGTACTATGTATAGGTATCCAATCTAGGTAATATTTTTAAGTCTAAGAGAAGGTTTCAGAATCATATACGATATCTAATTCCATATAATATAATATTATTATTTATAATAACTGATGATAGTTACAACTCAATATCATAATAGAAAATTAGCTATAGGTAGATTACAATTTACAACTCATAACTTTGGTAGGTAAGGATCTCATTAAAGACGTATTATAGTGACAGTATAACATTATAATACGTTGTTGTGAGTAACTTTTTTCGGTCCACCTTCTTCAACAAGTCGTTAATTTTAAATATACAATTATTCAAATATATTTTAAGTAAGTACATAATTATATAATTTTTGACTAATTTAATAAAATATACATATTAAGTTTTTTTTTATAAATTGCAATAAAATTTTATTCGTTGTCAAAAATTGAAAATTTCCCACGGGACACATCAATATCATTTAAAATAAATTAAGATAATTTAATAAATATTTTATTTTAATTGAAAGTATACATATTTTTTCTAATATATTTATTTCATGCTACATTTTAAGTAATATTTAATTTGAAAATTCCATTGCAAATAATATATATTTTATTTCATGAATAAAAAATAAAAATAAAATAATAATTATAAATATTGAATAAATTATTTATGACGAATATATTTATATATATAATGATTAATGAATATTACGATGATATGCCATGCGATGAAATGTATTCGATAAACTGCTACACGATGAAATGTTGGCGAAGGTGTTTAGTGCGATGAACAGTCACCGATGAAGTGACGCACAACGAATAGGATCGCGATGAAATAGCAACGATGACGTGACGGTGTACCATATTATAGTATATTACAAAATTGTATATCAAGGAGGTCCGTGTTTGAGATTTGATCATTAAGATAATGAAATGAGGTATAACAATAACCAAAATAGTTTATAATTTTAAAATTTAAATTACAACAATATATAAAGTACCTATTATTTTAATTTTTAATTTAATAATTAATTAAGGTTTTGTTTAAATATTCGAGGCACAAGCATNACAATATATAAAGTACCTATTATTTTAATTTTTAATTTAATAATTAATTAAGGTTTTGTTTAAATATTCGAGGCACAAGCATATTTTTCTATGAGTTATTAAATAAAAATCTTATTGTAAATAAATGTGATTACTACTTTTTAGATTTAACATAAAGGTATTCAGTGCCTAATGCATCACATTTAGCGTATACCGATTACCTACCGACTATACACTATACCAACTATAGTTTGTAAAATTCCAAGTTAAATCTTTTCTCTGAATACTTTCGAGCACGAAATTAATAGTTAATATATTTATTAATTTTGAGTGCATTGGTTAGGTATATTTTAAGCTATTCGAGTATACTTAAAATTTAAAAATTCCTTATTTAATTTCCGATAGATATTCAATAATCAGCAGAGCGACTTTCCCAGTTTTATAAAATAATTTGATGTTTGATGTACGACGGCGTCACTTTAATTCGTGGATCGACCACAAGAAAACGGCATAGTAATATTTATATATTACTCAACATTTATATAAATTAAAAATAAAAATTGTTGAATTTTGAGGGACATAAGAACTCCCGTGTACTATACTACTGTAGTATGACTAGTATGTACAGCACTATTTATATCTATTTGTGACAATAAAATTTAATTTTGAAACTAAAAAGTAAAATACGTAAGCCCCCAAAAGAATAGGTAATCAAACTTACGTATACATCGACTCTTCAGGTAATATATAGCTGCAAGTCCATATCTTGAGCGCTGACGCCATATCGAGGAACTTCTTTCTTCATCTAAATCCGAACTGAAAAAATCGAGATGTTTTATAAAAATTGCTTGAGTAGAATGAAATATGTGAGTAAATGTTTATTGCTGCCTTACACATTCCTCTTTTGTTCAATGAAATTATTAGAATTGTGAATCGTCTCCGACGAGTGACGACGATCGGCTTTTGCCATAGATTATAGATATTATAATATAATATGTTGTTATCAGTTTTCGAGTTTTTGAATTCTTTGGATGACACGATACATTTTTTATTTCAGATTCCGAAACATNCTTTTCTCTGAATACTTTCGAGCACGAAATTAATAGTTAATATATTTATTAATTTTGAGTGCATTGGTTAGGTATATTTTAAGCTATTCGAGTATACTTAAAATTTAAAAATTCCTTATTTAATTTCCGATAGATATTCAATAATCAGCAGAGCGACTTTCCCAGTTTTATAAAATAATTTGATGTTTGATGTACGACGGCGTCACTTTAATTCGTGGATCGACCACAAGCAAACGGCATAGTAATATTTATATATTACTCAACATTTATATAAATTAAAAATAAAAATTGTTGAATTTTGAGGGACATAAGAACTCCCGTGTACTATACTACTGTAGTATGACTAGTATGTACAGCACTATTTATATCTATTTGTGACAATAAATTTTAATTTTGAAACTAAAAAGTAAAATATGTAAGCCCCAAAAGGATAGGTAATCAAACTTACGTATACATCGACTCTTCGGGTAATATATAGCTGCAAGTCCATATCTTGAGCGCAGACGTCATATCGAGGAACTTCTTTCTTCATCTAAATTCGAACTGAAAAAATCGAGATGTTTTATAAAAATTGCTTGAGTAGAATGAAATATGTGAGTAAATGTTTATTGCTGCCTTACACATTCCTCTTTTGTTCAATGAAATTATTAGAATTGTGAATCGTCTCCGACGAGTGACGACGATCGGCTTTTGCCATAGATTATAGATATTATAATATAATATGTTGTTATCAGTTTTCGAGTTTTTGAATTCTTTGGATGACACGATACATTTTTTATTTCAGATTCCGAAACATCATATTATTCGGAGTGTTTAAATGTTAAATCTATTGAATTCAGATTTCAGAACACGGAACTCTGCGTATAGGCCATTTAGATACACTACTGTCGCGAGTCCATTTTTTTGTCCAGCATCTCACAATATTGTTTTTAGTCTTAATGGTTAAACTATAACTTAATATAAAACTTTAGACGTGTCGAGACATGAAAAAAATTCAAAATTAAGCTTTGAAATTTACAGAAGTACTAAAAAAATGGATACTTTAATCGTGAATGTAATATTCTCTCTAGGCTCGGCATTAATATTTTATTAATCAATATTATTCTATAATAGTGTGCGAAATTTCGCATCACAAATTTCACCCGATCTAAAAGAGGAAAATAGTAATGCAGCTTACTTGCAGTCTTATGTACCTATTTGCTATATACAACTCACAACTAGGTATTTGTGTATACAATTATTGTTATAGTTGTTAATGTTCCCATTGTTTTCGTCTTTGGTACCCTTGATACCTAGTGGCTAGTGGTTACTTGTACCGCCACCTTATTATATAAAACTATACAAAATTAAAATATATACCTACCATGCATGCAGACCTGTAGATACAAATTAAGTTTTATAAAATAACGTTTGTTATAAAAAAAAAAAATATTAACAACTTTAGGCGTGGGTGTTGGGGGTTTAGGTTACATAATAATATGCACGGTAGCCTACCAAAAAATTACAATTTTTCAATGTCCCTGACCGCTAAACTTAATATAGGCTGTAAGCCTTATAATATTATGTTTTTTTTAATGAATGTAAAATCTTATAATAAATATTTTGGATGATAATACTTAAAATCAAAATAGTTATTAATTTTTGCTGCTATAAGGTGTTTTTAGTTTACTTACATAATCATGGCAATATTGTAAAACCCAAAATGTCCTGATTTAATTTATTCGAGACTAAAAAATAAGAGGTTTCGCTAAAAAGTAAAAACATTAATAAATCATATTTAGCTATATAAAAAATGAATCCAATCAGAAACCGTTGAAAAATATAAACAAGCAAATTAATAAAAACTCAAAAAAATATGAAACAAATAGGTACTGGTTTTGAATTCAGTCGTCTATAGTTAAGAATTATATTGAGTAAAAATTTCATAAATTTACATATCGATTTTAGGAAAATGAAGTACCCACTAATACCTACCTACATTATTATGTTTTATGTAGATTTTTTTACTTATTAGGCCAGATTGGACGAATAGGAAATAAGTTAGTGTGGATATGGTTAATGAAGTAAAATCGTATGAGAATTGATAGCTACTAGCCAGTAAGTACCTATACTGTATAGTGTCTACAACTGTCTACATAATGATATATAGGTACCTTATAGTCACCCATGTAAACTTTTTGTGAATAATATAGGCAGCCTATATTATGTATAAGTACAATGATTATATTTTTATAATTTTTAACGGCTGTATCGCCAGAACCTGTATCAAAAAAAATAAAAATAAATTTAAAATAATATTTATTATATACTATTAAGTAGGTAATCCAGCCAAATTATTCTACAGACAATATTAAGTTAATACAAACTACAAAGTTAGAATACATTGATGATGATTAAAAATCCAATAGTATTAAAAAACAATGAATTGTGAGTTGTAACTTGTATTACAATTTTTGTAAGTTATAACCCAGGTATCAGGGTAAAATAAAAATACATAGATAGCTTCAGACCTGGATACCAGATATATAGGTACCACGGGACTGATTTGGACCAAACAATTCAATATGGGGGGGGTGCCGGTACGTCTTTACAACCCCCTAATTAAATTTATAAGGATAACTCCGGAAGTAGTAGAGTACTGACCTCGAAAAAGTGATACAGGATATCAGTAGCAAACTACTAAAGATTGGCTCATTTGGAGATCCAATATTTTGAATCGGGGCTGCATTATGACTCCATACCACCGCCTCCCATTAATTATTCCCATGTAGTTAATTAGGGGTTGCAGCACAAACGATGAAACTCGAGCACAATCCAGCACAAACGTAGCACAAACGAAAGCCCTTGGTTTGAATCCAAAGTTCGGAAGTGGGGGTGCCAGGGAAATGCACCTCATTTTTAATGGTACCTTCTATATGCCTATACGTTTCTACTGACTGCTTGATCAAAGATTAAATACGTAGCTATATTTTTGGGTAAAAAAATGTATTTACTTTGATGTGAATACGAACTTTGAAATAGTGAATGGACTTTTCGCATTTACTTAAAATAAAATAATAGGGTACCGTTACTATGTTGAACACCGATTAGCCTGTTATATAATAGGCTAAAGTGTACACACTTTTTTTATCTAAGTCGTTATTATTTATTGACTATTGTCTTATTGTCTATTAAGTTAAATATAAACGTTTATCTTTAGTAGAAGATTGCTATGTTTCAGGATTGCGTAATGATTATGTAAGTAAATGGAAAGGCTCCAAAATAGCTACAGAGGTCAGAGATCCGTGACAATGTCTTAAATGTAAGCAGCTTACCTATCTACAAATCTACAATTTACAAATGTATTAAAACAGCTATAGGTGCAGAAATGTAAATTACATTTTAAAAATCAATTTACTGTCTTAATAATTAATTAAAAGTGTGCGTCTCTCTAAATTTGTCTTCGTTTATATTATTTATTTGTAATATATATATATATATATGCTGAATAACTGTAAGATAACCCTTAATCTTTACCCTTTCTTTCCTCCTGCTTGCATTTTAAAATTCAAACATCAACTTATTCTATATTAATTGAAATATTATTGATTTCACTAATTACATAGATACTATCCTTTATTATAAAGGCTAACTCTGCTTATTTCAAAGTATGAGGAGTAATACAAGAACAAATATCTTAGTATGTAGACATTTGCAGAAGTTGTTAGCCCCTCCCTCCTCTCAAATAATTTTACCCAATTTTACGTACCATTATCTAAATTGTGATTAAAAATTAATACTTAGTATATTATGAATCATTGTATTTTATATGATGATCTAGCCCTAATCAATTATAATAATTGTGATCGAGTTATTTGATATCAAATAAATGATCATATCGATTAATAATATAATAGGTAAGTATTAATGATAATATTATAATAATACGCAACATCTATATCAACAAAGTACAAATACAAATTATATTATAGTATGGACCATGATTAATAACTAATGTACCTATGAATTTTTGAATATAGGTATGTGTTAATTCCCATTTGATATAGATAAATAAAAACCTGATTAATGATTAATGAAAACAATTCATTATTTTTTTTTTCTCACATTTACGGCTTTAGTCCATATCCACGTTATTTTTAGTTATGACTTTAATTCATAGATAACATGGTCAGTCAAACAGATAATATAATATAAAAATCTATTCACCTGTGATAAAGTATTACGATATAAAATTATATTTTTTAAATGATCTCATTTGATATGCTTTTAAATGTATGCCGCCGCCGTGTCCTCTGTTTATCTGTACTTCCGAAAGTTCAAACCATGTAATATATAATATAACATATATATAGTATATACTTTTATTTCTGTTTAAACCGACAGCAGAGGAGGATCTGTTTGAACACTACTACTCCTCAAATATAGTATATACTTAGCAATATAACAGAATAAAATATGATGATAAAATATACACAACAGGCAGGACCGTATTTAGGGGGGAGAAATGGGGAAATTTGCCCCGGGTGGCCAAATATTGATCTATTTAGGGGGCGGCCGGGCCCCCCACGGTAACTCGGTGCAATATTGTATTGTTTGACCCTTGTGAACATAACAATGCAACTATAACGGATAAGTGCTAGCGCCTAGCATAGAATACCTATAATTAATATTATTTTAATATAACCACGGTTGTAGATAAACAACAATGACTTAACCATAAAGAATTATAACTAAAAATGTGTTGAGAAAAGTCAAAAAACGGATCTATTTTTTGGTTGGGGGGGGGTGTAAAATTATGGTTGACCCAGAGCTCAAAAATTGTAAATACAGCCTTGACAATAGGTAGGTAATGAAATAGTTGATAGACGAGTGTTGTAAACCACTATGAATATTCCAAAACTATCTATAATTGCAATGTCTAATATTATATACTTAATGGTAGGTATGATGATAATTAACAATCAATAAAGCATTAAAGCATCCAACTCAGTGCTTCAGTAGTCCAGTGACTCCAGTTAATCATACGCCATATTTAGACATAAAATTATTTATATTTGAAATTTTCCATTGAAAAAATAGGTAAAAAAAAGTTTCTTATTAGTTGAGTCTTCGCATATAAAATTGCCCATATTGGCTAAAATAATTTATAAATTATTAATTACAAATTAGGAGTAGAGTATAGGCACATGTGTTCACATTTATATTTAATTTTTGTTTCTGGGCTTTTTTTCCTTCGTATGTTTATTATTTTGTGCTTTTTTTCTACTAGATATTTTTTTTTTTCTGGAGACTTTTTTTACGCCTACCAAATTAATTGTATTAAATAATTTAGGTGACAATGATCCAAATGACCAAGAACGCATGGAGTTAAAGATAATTAAATAAATAAATAAATTCATGGTTTTTTTTTTTTAATAGAGCCAGTAGATATTAGGTACTAGTCTAAAAATGTGAAAGTTAAAAGGCAGTTAAAATATTTTCTGCCCCCCCCCCCTAAAGGGTCTAGTGCCGCCTATGCACTGCAGTGAAGTGTAGAGTATAATATATTACTATAATAGTTCATCTACAATACTATAAACCATTTCATTAATATTTCGAGTTTAAGTTTTTAATTTTTCCGTTTATGAGATTATCTTTCAAACTGTACCTATCGAACGAAAAATGTCGATTGCTCAGAGTACAGAGTTACAACAACTTAGACAATCTATAGCCTCATAAATTAGTTTTAAACATTGGTTACGAAATTAAGTAGATTAAATGAATAACAATATGACATAATTTATATATTTGTTTATTTTGTTTATTGTTACAAATTATAAATATTCTGGTGTGAAACAATATATACTACAATATATTTTCCAAAATCAAAACAATATTTTATAATTACATATTAAATGCATTATAATATATTGCAATACGTTCACATGTTATAAAAAATAAGATAAAAACAAAACAAGAGTAAAAAGAATTCTAAAAAACAGACGCTTATAAAATAAAATAAATATAACTGATAAAAATATTATGCAGTATTCGATGGATGAATATTTAAATAAATCTTATGTGACTATGGCTTTCCGTTGGTCGTTACATTGGCAGCCGGAGTGGCAGCTGGCGCGTTGTTCGCCTTATTGGCTTTCGGAGGTTTGGTGGTCGCGACCGTAACGCTGTTTTTATTATCTTTTTCGGTTTCTTTCTTTTTGGACTCGTTTACTTTCGACGAAACTGACGATAAATACTCCTGAAATTGTTTTTAAACAAATTAATATAAATTTCACCGATCAGCTTATACCACTACTGTATAATAATAGTGACTATACTAGTTACCACCCAGGGCTTTTCCCTTACCAGTATTAATTTCCTTAGATCTTCGACAACTTTCTTGTACTTGGCCAACTGAGCATTGGTTAATTGCACAACTGTACCTTTGGCATTCTCCAAATGAGCGTACTAAAAACGTTAAAATATTATATATTACATTATGTATTTATTATTATGCAATGCATTAAATTTTAGCAAGCATTGATATTCGACTAAATCATATTAGAGATGACCTTAGAAATGAGAAAAGACATTCTTCTGACAATAGTATTAAGTTTTTTTCAGTTACGACTGCTGATTTGTTATTCTGTTCGTAATTAAAAATCGTATCCAAATTTAATTTGTATGTAATAATTCTTAATAATGAACGGAGTTTTATCGAACATCGATGAATGATACTAAGGAATCCTTGAATGTAGCCTTCGACTTAAAAAATGAGAACATTGCAATTGACGCCTATATATTCTCTACCTACTAATTATACCTGGAAGAAACCAAATATTTTCGACAATGGCATATGATCAGATATTCAGATGTGAATAATCATATTGTGGTTACGCGATATGAACTTAAAGTATAAAGTGTCTCGAAAATAAGAATGAACCAAGTTTCAGAATTGCTTCGAAAAATCTCTTTCCTTATTATTTTTTTTTTATTGGTCTTCATCACAACTTGGTAGCAAATGAGTCACTCTCCGTAATCTAATGCCATACTCGCATTTGCACCTACACTAAAACTAATGTGCACCCTAATCGTTAACCAAATTGTTTTTCATCCACACCTTTATAATTTGGTCCGCCAAGTAGGCAGCCTCCTGGGAAGCGTAGGTGAATGCGTGTCCCACGTATGCAGGTCCCATACTGATGTTTTTGGCCACGAAGTTGGTCACGTGCACGAAGCGCCTGGCTCCCTCCCTCGACAACATTTCGATGAGCTGTTCAATATTTTCTGGTGGCTTTTGATTTTCTGGTTCGTCCTCACTCAGGTGTTTCCAGATGGCTTTCATTTTTTCCGAAAACGCTTTAGGGTCCTTAGCCAACTGAAACATTTTTACGATGTGTGAGTTATAAGTGTTTTTTGATATTCAGTAGGTAATTCAGTGACATAAGCCATGTATCACTTAATCGATTTTCCGAACACTTAATCATTCCAATTAATGCTCGTGACTGCTGTCATATTTTAGGGTTCATTTTTAATTTGTTATAATAGTGTGGAATAAAAATAATATAATGTAGGACACAGATATTATGTAATCACATATTTTATATTATTGCAATAATAATATTTTTTTCTAATTAGTTTTGAAATTAAATTTGTACACACGTACAAATATACAATAATAGATTGTTTACATTTAAAACCAGCTAATCAACGGGTTTTAAACAGATATTTTAGTTTCATAACAATACCTCATTAAAATAATGTGTTGCAATATGCAATAACATTTAATATTTTTATTTTAGTAGTCACGAACTCTACCTATGAAACATAAAATATTATATAGACCTAATAAGACTGGTTTTATATCAATATTTTAAAATAGTAAGTCTTTAAAAAATAAAAGACAATAAATATATTATTAGATTACTTACTACTTACTACATGACTAGGTCAAACACCCAACATGTATGTACTTGGTGAGTAGGGGGGATTCAATAAACCTTTTTACCCCCACATTTTCTTGAATAATTTCAATTTATAATTTTTTTATAAATGAATCGTTATTCATTTCATTTCATTTATGGAAATTAAATGTATAATGGACTGCATGTTTAAAATGTATACAATTTTCAATTTTGGTAACCAAGGCTTGAAAAGTGTATGGAACGTTAGGTTGCCGAACCTATTTATGACATATTCATGATAAGACGGAATTGAAACAAAAGTTAATAATACTAATATATGATATAAATTCATATTATTATAATAATTTTAAAAAAATAATGCCATGATTTTGGTAAAAATCAATTCAGCCAACCATACTATTAATTTTAAAATAAATTAATATCATTGTAATATATTATAAAATAAAAATCATAAAATACCTCTCAGAATCATTTTTTGTTATTTTTCCTTTTTTCTTTATCATTGAATTCAAATTTAACAAGCTATCTCGGTGACCTACTGAATTTTACCAAGTGCATCTAACACCTACAACTGCACAACAGAACAGTTACGAACTTGCCCACTATTTTTTTTATTTTTCAATAAAAGTTATTATTTATTTAATTTAAGAATTCTAATGCATCGATATTAGTAATATTACTTTTTGTACTTCCTTTTTTCACTACTTTTATTATTAACCACTAAGCTCTTTAATAAGTTCTTTTTTTATAGTCTTTAAAACGTCTTAGAAGAAGAAGAAGAAGAAGAAGCTCTTTAAACAAAGAAGATTGTACAACAGTCACAATGTTTAAGCTAAATGTACTAAAATAATTAGGCATACTCGTTGTATGGTGTATTAGTATAGGTATTGTACAATGTAATAATAATTTAAAAAGATAAACATAAACTATAATAGTTGAGAATTATAATATAATCGATGTGCTATTTTATAGGCGATGTGACTTATATGCATAGCCATTGTCCATTAGAGCTATGGAAATTATCTACGTGAATAAAAAATTAATAAAAACTGTACATGGCACGGCGCGCTTGAATCGGTCATTAAAATCGATTGTCATACGATTTAATTTTAGCACTCTCAAACACGTTCGACTTCAGCTGTTAGGTTTTAGGTCTTGTAGGAGTGTGTGGGGGCAATGGATACTCACGAGATCTGCGAAGTACACGAAGCATTGGACGGTATCGTATCCCTGTTTTTTGAGTAGCTTGGCCTCAGCAATCGTCCTGCGGGTCAGGCGCCTTTGCAGTTTCCTAGAAAAGTGGTTGACGTGTCGGATAGTCTTCACCGCCTGGCTAGACGGTTCTGTACCTGCAGTAGGCAACAACAACACAATATATTGCCGACATATTTTGGTAAAGATTTGGACTATAATATATGATATTATAATTAGTAATCACACGTGATAGGTACATTATAGGCACATTATAACACTGTAGATAATAGATGCTCTGTGCATGTGTCGAAAACAAAAGCCCCAGGACCACTTGTCTTATTACGTCTTTTTTTAATAAAAAATCCTTACTCGGTTTGTCGGCCACGTCCTCGCCCGGATCCTTGTCCGGCAAGTATTTGTCCACGTATTTGTCGGCCACGCTCAAAGCGTCGTCCAACATGGTGAGCTGCTTCACGGAGTCTGCGCGTTTAAGCACCGGCTCGACTTTGGCCTTGACGAAGGTCTTGGTAGTGAAATAAATCTATGGGACGAAGATTTATTAGGTACCGTTAAAATCGGGGTTTAATCGGTTAAATTAATTTTTTTACGATTGCTGTCCTAAATATACAAACAAGTTTACATATCTACCGTTCTATAACTCAAATATTATCATCCGTATAAGCACATAAAAATCTACTCGTAAAGTTATACTATATAAAGTGTTACAATTGGGTAGTTGCGGTTTATCAAGTACTCTTTATTATTATTAGTAGTAAAAGCTTTTAATTAAATGCAAAGTTCTTATTATGAACGGGTGATTCGTGTCTCTTATCGTTTATCGTTTATCAGGCGTAGGTCAAATTCACCAGTCTAGGGCGATGAATATAATATACTAGTATGTTGTAGAACATAAACAGAACAACAATGAAACAGAGCAAAGGTATATCACCTCGTGCATAACTAATCATTGACCAATGTGTCTGGGAAAATCAAAACTATATAGGTAACTTGTTATAAGGTGTTATATTTGTTATTTTATCGTACAGACTAACGAGTGTAGTTTAAATAATAATGAAAATTAATTATATCAATATCATAGAGTATACTATTATATTAAATTATGAGATGAATTTTTTTCGAAAAATACGACCCTATTCCTTCAATTATATTAACAAAGTGTTTATTACGTGTGTTATACTCTAATGTCCTAGAAAGTTAGGTAGTTAATTAATAAATCAATGAATTTTAATAGGAATTATTGTTTTTATTTTTCGGTTTTATGTTGATTCTGAACTTTAGATTTCAAATCAGCAATTTTCAATATTCACATAATATTATATCTCCGATATATTTATACGAAAGTCAAATAATTAATATTCTATTATAATTTAGATATAATATCAGTTATAATATCATAAACAATATAATTTAAGAACAATATATAATAAATTACTCTCCTTATAAATAGTTTATTGTTATATAATATAATAATATTGTATATAGGAAGGTCACTACGTTGTACCATATTATTATTAGCTAAAATATTATAAGAAAAAAACAAAGTAATAATATAATACAGCATAAACAGTTTATAATAAACTAATAATATTAATTAATATTTGAACTTATTTTTCTTTAAAATCGTGGATTATTAAATAATTAAATAATATTTATGTTTGAATTTTGTAGTTGCATCAATCGGAACATATTACAAGACATTCATATCCCTCTAGGTATGGTAAACCCGTTTTTGTGTAACTTATCATACAATATTATTTAATATAAATTATGATTATTGTATTAGGCACTTCCTAATTCTAGGGTGGCCGTATTAAATAATTATTTATACGATACATACATCATTTTTATACCCATAACCCACTCATATTTAATATGCATGATACCATAGTCTTATAGTTATTAGGGAATTATAGTATGATTGCATTGGTATAAATATTGTATCATTTGCACCTCAACCCTCATAAAAGTATTAACATTGCCAACTTTTAATGTCACTATGACAATAATTAAAATCACCACAATGTGTATCAATATTTATTTAATCCATGTCACTATATAGTGTGATGAACGTACTTGGTAGGTGTATAACTGATGTGTTTATAATAATATAAGTACTAAATATACTGTTTATGCTATTTTATGTAAGTATATATTATAAAATTAAAGGTATTATAATTATAAGTGGATGACAAAACGCAAGACATTGAAATAATATGATGCATGACCTTGAAAATATAACTTTCAAATAAAGCACTGACAAAAACCTCTAGTCACTGATACCGTGGTATAAATACGTATAAAGTTATCCTAATTTCACATTTGTACAATTATAGGTACTCATTATTAATTTATAATGATATACATTTTTAACATAATGCATCGAATCATTATTTCTGTATATAGCATAACCTCTTGTAATCAAAAGGGTCGGGAAACGCGCAATGGCAGTCCACAAGTTCATTATCAAATCAAACTCCATTACAGAAATAATATCATTAATATGATTTTTAAATATTTTTCCGATACTTATCTACAATATTTTTCGTCTTGAAGAAAAACAATTATATAGATTACCTACCGAAATGTCATGAACGACCTAAAACGGTTCTAGTGCATTAAAATATGAAAATACTGTATAGTTTAAGAAACCGAATGTTTATCAAAGCGTATGAATTTAAAATCATTATAGAAAACGAAAAATTAATTTAATTACTCTGATATACCTACTGTATTTGTAATTATTAACATGCATTTTTTTTTTTTATGTTTTATAAATTACCGAAAATAACTACTTTTATAAACCATAATATTAAATATTATTGTAAAATACGGTATTTTGGTACTCACCTCTTCTGGAGTGTAAGTGACCATCGGTATGTTGTGTTCGACGACGTCCAACGACTTACACATGATATCGTCAATTCTGTTGATCGGGTCTTCAAACTTGATGACCAACGGAACAGACAGGTCCACGACGCTCAATACTGTCTTTTCTGCGCTTTCCAAGCTATATCCAATCATTCGGTTCGACATCTATAGTAAAATTATGTATGTTTACTCTCAATTTTTGTGAATCGTTAAGAATGGCCCTCGAAAGAATCGATACGTCCGATATTGAACCCTGCAGTGCTCGAATTGATTAAGAAACGGGTGGGCTGAGAGTACCTCTTCTAATTATATCCTAATCAGTAAGATATTTAAATATTCAGGTACCCTCACATTTTTTTTAAGCTCTTGCACCCCCCTCCCCTTTCAATTTTTTCCTAATTCAAGCGCTGATTATTATGGCAATAAGCAATAATGGCGGTAAGTACCTACCTTAACTTTTACGTAGATGTACGTGGCTTTGTTGACGCCCGACGATACCACCGGCAATTTCATGATCCTGTTTATGGCCACAAAGTGAGGCAAATCCTGTTTCCTCGAAGCCGTCATTTTGGGGTCGGCGATTTTTAGGTGAAAATCTAAATCCGTGTTGAAGAAAAAAATTATAATATAATTTGCACACCTCACTATATCACTTTAAATAATTATTGTACGGGGGAAAAAAATGTACCTATAATGAAAATAATGTGTTTCTCGTTCAACACCGCACGGTTGAATGAATCGAAGATCTTTAACAATCGGTGATATTAATGTACTTGAGTTACCGTGATATATATACTATGTAGTATGTATGTGTGTGAATCCATATATATATATGTTTATGGGTACGTGCGTGATTAATGATGACTAAGATATTGTGACCTCTCCTAGGTTATCGGTACACTCGAACACATGTAGGGTGTAGGTAAATATGTATAATAATAATAAAATATACGTTTTTATAACGTTTCGTTGAAATCGATCAGAGAAAGTTTGATACATTGGACCCGTGTCCTAATGAATATTAGGTATATAGGTATATACAATTATTATACATTTATAATAATAATATGTTTCAAAATATTATAACTTAATCACACCACTGCAATGTTGTAGTAAAATAATGAAAGAAATTTATGGAAGTCAAATCAAAAGTGTAATAGTAAAAACAATATAACCTTGTTATAGATAGAAGTCGTATAATGTGTATATTTCACGTGCCTAGAATATAATTATAGTACCGTTACTAAGAATTAGCTATAAACAAGACTTTGGTCGGTTGAAAAATAAAAAAATGCAACGTATTGTGTTAGCGATGTCTCATCGAGTATATTCGAGAGTTTGTGTCATAATATTTGCTAAATATTGTAACAATGAGAACGATAAACATTTCAAATTTTTTACAAACGCAACGTAATTGATTACCTATATATTATATAGATACTTGGATCGGGTGGCAGACGGCCATAATTATTCAAGTTGATGACTTCACATAATATTATACATATCATAACACATTTTATTATTGTCATAGAATCCTATAAATTCCTAAAAAAAAAATAACTACAGTATCAGAAATAGTCAGTCTATCGCTGATACAGCTAAATAATTACAATAATTTGGTCTTAAATATAATATGCCGGTAAATATCGTATTGTAGTCTTATATCAATGATCATTGATCATAATATAAACGTATAATACTTTTATTAAAGCATTGATTTTAAATAATAAATCATATTCGTTTAGTCTTTATTCACAAGTGTAGTAATAGTATAGTATATTATTCGATATGAAATCGGCGAAATACGGACGATTTAGTCACACGGACATAAATTAAAATTGATAAAAACATCATACTTACATTGTATTATAAATATTCAGCAGCATAATTTTTTTTATTTTAATTTTCACTCTGAAGATCGAAGGTGCACATGGGTGTAGGTATTTAAATCACATTACGGAACCTCCATCATGAGTACTTTGCGTGGCACATTTGGTTTATTTCAATGATGAGAAACTTTAACATCAATTAATGTTTTATAGGACTAAAAATGCTTGTTTATTGCCTTTGTGGATATTATGTAGACGTTATCTGTTGAATACAGTTCAAAAACACACAAAAGGGCATTTCAGGCATAATTTCTGTAATATATTGTAATCGGACATAATTATTTGTGATTAATTAAATTATTATTTACAATATAGGTACAACACAGTTTGTACTAATATTTTTAACACGGACGTCGGATGTGATGTATAATTTACACATTCAGAACAAAATGAGGAATGCATAATAAATTGGTTTTAGAATAATGCGTCGTTTGTTTTTTTTTACTTTTTGTTTATTTAAATAAATTACCTCATTTGTGGATAATAATAGTAGGGCCTGCCGGCTACCACAGAATTTATGTATCACAATCGGGGCAGTTAATCCATTAAAATTTTAACACAGACAATGTAAACACAGCAAACTAACACATTTTTCAAGTTTTCCGAACTTTTATCTGAAAATTGTGACAATAACTATGAATCAATTTTATGAGAAATTGATGGACAATATTATACTTACATCAACAACACACTACAATTTTGAAGAAAATATACATTTTTCTTGAATTATTGAGAAAATAATTATTATTATAGATTTGGATTTTATAAAAATTTTAACTCAATACAATAATAGTAATTTTAACAAACAAGTCATGAGGCTGCATAATTGAACTGGCTCAATGATTATTTTAAAATCTCAAAAGTGTTTAGTGAAATATTTTATCATAATCGATTAATAGTCTGATTATAATATTACTATTTAATGGTTGACAATTATTTGTATGAATAATAAGTATTTTTAAGATCAAAAATCCGAAAAGTGTTACTCTTAATAATTATTGATCTATGCATTATTTTAGTATTATTGTTTCAAAAAAAAAAAAATTATGGCAAAGTAATTTGTTATATAATTTAAAATGTTATGATTTCAAAAATTGGTTATATAACAAATCAGACGATTTAATCAAGGAAATCATAGTTGTAATAACGGGTTTAAATATCATTATTTTCACTTGCAAATATTTCATTTTACAATCATTATAATAATATATTACAGTATATTTTACAAAAAAAAAAAATATTTTTATCAGTTTTCTTTCATAATATTCAACTATATAAACAAGTACTATAACTTATTTAACTAATCATGTATCTAAAACCCAAACATGTTCCTTGAAATATTATAATATTGTTGTTTTTTTTAAAGTTTATTTAATTATTTAATATTAATAATTATGATGTTGTAATTTTATCATATACAGTGATATACACATACAGGTAGGTAGTTAATAGATTATAATTAATTACAAAGAAATTAACTAGTAATTTATTACAGTAAATCTAACTTTACACTTAGTATCATTTCCCAAATGTAAAGATTTAATATTTCTCACAAATGTCGACACATCGGCCGCATCGGCCTCAGTGGCCTATCCGCAACTACTTATATCTTACATTATCAACAAGTTTTAATCTTGAGTCTTGCAACACATAGATAATGCTTATTTTTGTTATTGTACTCTAACTGACATTTCAAAATCCATAAAAATAATGTGTAGACATATAGTTATTAGCTGTTCATTAGTAACAATAAATTATTACAGCTAATGTTTAAATACTCCTAACCATTAATTGTAATATGTTATAAACAGTTTTCAGGACTTAAAGCACTTAAAAACATCATTATAAGCACTCTTAAAAAACTTAATATTAAGCAAAAATATTTATTCAAAAAATAAAAAAATAAAAAATAAATCTTTACCTTTATATCACAAAAAAAATTAAACTATACTTTCAAGAGCTTAGGGTTTTTATAGATTTTAAGAGAGATTTTTCGCAAAATAAAATGTAAGCGGTATTTACAAACAGTTGAAAAAAGTTAATTAACTAATTAAATCTTATCGTCATTATTGCACTGAATGATCAAATGTCTTCTGAGGTTTTCAAATACAAATGACCTTCTGTTGTTCGATAATATTGTTTTATACGTAGAAAATGACCGTTCGATATCTACCCATATAATAGACGTATCCCTGTCAAAAACAACTTTGTAGGAGAAAACCACAAAAAAGTAGAAAAACTGGTCAAAAAATCAAAAATAATCAGAGATAATCAGAAATAAGCATTTTTTTGTAAGATCGCTGAAAAAAGCAAAAAAAAAAAAAACATGAGAGGTCCACTGCTACATTTTAAGTCAATCCATAAAAATAAGCAAATGCTTAAGTCCCGAGCCCTGGTTATAAACCTACATCTACGTATTTATCACTGTTTTGTACCTTCTTTCTAAACTTTTCTACACTTACCAGTCTAAATAAACTATTATATGTACATACATTTGGCATTGTAGTTTTTCCAGTCATTTTTTTATTGTTTTTTGATTTATAATATACCTATAGATTATATTATTAAATAAGGCAACGTTGTACTCAAACACTACTAGACTGATTTTGACGAAAATTTCAGGAGATTGTTCTTAGAGATTTCGGAAAGATTTAGAGATTAAGTTAGTATGATTTCGACTTCGTCCACGATAGCACAACAACCTTTAATGTATATTATTTCAATTACTTCGCCTTGTAAATTACTAAATATACTATAGAATATAAATAATAACAAGTGCCGCATCCTAAGATTTTTCATTTTCTTGGGCTAATCTGCGTTTAACCCTATCTTATTAAAACGATTAGCTTATGAAGTTAACGGCATTATACCTAAACCAAAATAGTTGTAAATCTAGTGGCGTGGAGTAGCGATCTTGACATTTTAAGAGACAAGTCTAATATTTCACCCACCCTGCAGTACCAATAACCCTTATAAAGGCATTCACTGTTATATTTGTGACTACCTATCGTAGTTATTACCAAAATAGTAGTAAGATACTATAGTTAACTACATTATCACTTATTAACCACCCACCCATTATCCCTCGAGAAAATCAGAAACTCTCGATTACCCTTGCGCCACGCCACTATGCAATCCAACTCATGTGGGTTAACTTCTTAGTTGAATAAGTCCGCAATCCGAGGTGGGTACATCACTGACCCCGATAAGCCACGTGAACTGAGGTAAGTACTCTAAAACCAAAATACACCTAATGTCGTATCAATAATTATTGTTCATTTTTCAAGGGCAATATCGGATATTACAGATAAAGAAAATAAGATTTATTCTACAACATAATACATTTTATTGGAAACATATTAATTTAAAACAACATAATTAATAAAATAAGTTACAAATAATACTATTAGTATAATAATCAAATAATACATAACACATAACATAAAGGTACATAAATATTATTGCACATATGAATAATAGTATAAAAATACAATATGAATCTCGATATACAATACACGTTTATAATAATAATAACAACAATAACAACAACAACAAATAATAATAATGATCCATTAAGTAATACCCTTATCATACCACCAGTATATATAATAAGTATAATATTTTGACTCGTGAATAGATATAATATATTATAATATGTTAATTTGACAACAAAAATATTGTTAGTAAGATGCATATAGGTACCTACCTGCCTACATCGTGTTTTCGTTTTAATCGAACCCTAGTTCTGCGTCTACCATTGCTTCCTCCGAAGACTTAATTACCATATACCTTGGTAGCCAAGTTCTCAATGTGGGATCATAAACTGGCACTGTTTCCTCGCTGTACGCTCCCTCGGGCCCAAACGGATCTACGTCCGGCAAGTCGTGTCTCGATACCTGTTGACTACTCGGATCGTCCGCATAGTCGTACTCCTCCACGCTTTGCGCCTCAGACTGGTCATCGTCTTCGGTGGACTCGGCGATTTCTTCGGTCACCGGTTTCCTGTGAAGTCTATAATTTCTGTTTTTATACTGTGGCCGAATGTGCGAGTACTGTGCCGAAGGCTCGTAACTAGAACCAAACAGTGGAGCATAAACGTGTGTCAACGATGATGAGGCCGGCTGCTGTTGCTTGTGACTCTCGTTAGATTTGTCCACATCTGCGGTAGATTTTACCACTTCTGGGCTGGAGTTGAATTTTTTTGTTTCGTGATAGGACTGTTTCCTGTCTTTCGGCGCACTATCTGTTATGTACATGCATTCCTCTGTCTCAGAACCCGTATCATCCTTGCACTTGTAACACGTCATCTTATCTTTAAGCGATTTCTTGCAGTTTGACCGATCTTTGTTACGAAAATCACCCAACATCTTGTTCACTGGGCTTTATTCGCCTGAATTGAAATCAATCGATAAATCTTTATCACCGAGCAACAAGGATTTGGTTTTCTTAAAACCGATTTGTCCGTTGTCTAAAAATCCAAAGTCCCCATCCTTAGACGAAAACTTAGTGGCTATACCACTCTTCCGGTTTGAGCCAAGCTCCGGGAACAGCTTTTTAAAGTAATCATCGTATGTTCGGTCACTGTCTAATTGTCGTTTGTATCTAGGCTTATCGTACACATTATGTGTGGAATACTCATAAGCGTTCTTTTTGGGATCATCTTCATATTCGCATTGTTCATACTGTCTATTTGTCAAATTGTCTTGGCACACGTTACATACGTTCCCTTTTTTCATAACTTTACGACAAGTAGAAGATTTTATCGGCAATGGTGGCAATCTATATTCTTCACTTTCGTTTTCAGCCGTTTCGTAATTTTCTGGATCTTCACTATCGTAATCGGCTACAGCATCTGCATTTTGAACATACTCTGGATCTTCTTCAGATTCTTGAGCATTGACATTGTCATATTCATAGTCCTCTACTTCTTCACCACTTTCTGGTTGCTTTCTTTTTCTGTCATACACAACTCTGCGCTTAAATCTATTTCTTTTTAATTTATTCAACTCTTTTGGTTCTTTAAAATATTCGTCAGATATGGGGTCTGACGTATATGAACATTTTTCATATGAACCACCTGAAGCTAAGTCTTTACACACCATGCATGACATTTTTCTTCCTATAATGTCGTGATCCTCTATATCGTTTGGCGTCATAGATTTTTTCATTTTCTGGCACACTTGTCGTTTTTTTGTAGGAAACCGTCTTGATTGTAACGGCCTAGGTTCGTCAGCATCTTCTGTGTCTTCGTCAAAAACAGTTGCTGGCTTATTATTGCGTATATTATTATATGACAAGCGTCCTTTTTCTCCATTTAACCTTAAAGGTCTTCTGCTTTTTCCGCGAGTCTTTAATGGTTGTACATCATCATCATCATCATCAAATACCTTTAAAGGTCGTTTATTTTCAACTAATCTTCGTGTATATGGATCGTCAACAAATCGTTGTGGCTGCTTTTTTTTATACACCGATCGTTGTTTATATGGTTTTTGGTAACTATTAGAAGTCACTGGTCCTCGATTAGTGCCGTAACCAGGGACCTTTTTTACTGAAGGCCTTACCCTAAACTGATTCTCATCTGATCCTTGTATTTTATTATGAATAGGTCTCCAACCATTATGAGGTTCAAAGTTATCGTAATCTTGCTCAAAAGATTGGTGTTCTATAAATCGTCCATCGTTACCATCTCCAAGGCCGCCATTTCCACCTCCACCATTTCCTCCTCCGCCATTTCCACCACCCCCACCCCCTCCACTGCCACCACCACCACTTCCACCTCCGCCCCCTCCTCCATTATTGCCACCACCGCTACCCCCATTCCCCCCACCACCACTACCACCACCACCACCACCACCACCCCCATCGTCCCCACCATCATCGCCATCTCCACCATCACCTCCATCATCTTGATGTTCTGGTATACTGAATGGATAATCAGTGTAACGCGTAGAAGGTGCTGATATATAATTTGAAGGTCTTAATGGTTCATAGTTAAGTACAAATTTAGGTTGTACAGGTCGTTGTTGAGGCAAATGGAATTTGTCATAAGCGTTCTGGCCAAAATTAAAATCTAAACCCGACATCTGTTCATCGACGTCTTCCTGTAATTGAGAAAAATCGGTATTCGATTTTCTCCTATCATCTGGGGATAAAAATGATTTGAAATGACCATTTTCAGCAACTTTTGAATCGATAGATGAACGAATGTTTTCGAATGTCTCTTCAAGTTTATAGTTCTCGTCTGGTTTTGATGATTTAACTGGTACAATAGTGTTCAATGTCAAAAAAATTCCAATAGTGGCCGCTTGAAACACCTATGGAAAAAAACTTAAAATTGAGAACGGTTCTTCAAATAGTAGGTACCTACATAACATACAATACAGAATCTTATGACTAAACACTGTTTACATTTATTGTTTAATTTTATGCCATTATTCAGTATTAAATCGACCATTAAAGCATTAAAAGAGGTCAATGAATTACACGCTTCATCAGTTCTATCGTAATAAAATACAAGATTTTTTTTTATAATTGTGTAACGTGCATAATACCTCTACGTGTAAATATATTAAATACGCATAAATCCGCCTACTAAAACAATCATTCATCGGAAAATAATATTATATATGGTTTTTACATTTTCCGATGAATGATTGTTTTAGTAGGTGGATTTATGCGAATATGCGATTAAACCATATATAATATTATACACATTTTTTCTATAATCCATTAAAAAATCTACTCAACGATTATTCACGGATATCTAGAGGTCATATATTATTATATATGTATTAAACTCGTACGCAAAATAAAATAATATCTTCGTAAAATGGCAAATTGCATGCATCGTTATATTATGTAAAATATTTATAGAATATACTTATATACTTATGCCATGTCGCCTGTATAATATGGTGGTTATTGACTACAAGTATGTTAAACGGACCGAAGACATTTAGAGCTATTTGAAGATATCTGCCATTATATCTATGTATCCTAGTACCCTACAGCTATATAGTCGTTCGTAATAATATGAATCCATATAACTGGTACGATTTATAACGTGGTGAAACTTTGACAACTCATTAAGAGACAGAACGAGACCGGGCATTATAATAATTATTATTCGAATGTCTGAGTGCTAAATATTAACAATTAATGATTTAAGTCGGGGGTCGGCAACCTTTTTGATGTCGAGGGCCAAAATATAATAAAACATTTTTCACGTGCCCCGGTTTGAATATTTCTTGTTTTATTTTAAACAAAAATGTAAAATCAAATCAAATTTAGTTTCCCCATAGAAGTTCGTAATTGTAAGGTTTATTTTAACTATGTTTACAAACAAACAATTTCTTGATCCGTTGTTTCTAGCCCGCACTTTCTTGGTTCGTGGATTTTATAATATACACAATGTCTGTTATTATTTAAATTATAATTTTTATTCTCGAGTCTCGTAAAATTGCCATAGAAGCTGCGGGTTGCCGACCCCCAATTTAAGTCAATAACATACAATATTACCTGGCATGTGATGTGTACGGCGATCATGGCGTCAGGACACGCTCAGCTCGGCAGTGATCTGGATGGACATACAGTCAAGTGCGCGCACACGTCGTCCGCAAGAATCGCATTAACACCTATCGCGGTGAGCGTGGGTGTTTTTGCGAATCACGAGGTGGCGCCTCCCACTCAGAGCTCGTTTCGTGAGTTATTCGTTCGCTGTTTCGCATCCAACAGACCACGTCCAATCGGTATACCGTGAAAATCATACCATTCTTTTTTATTGCCAGATGAATAAATTATAAATGAAATTAACGAGGAGAACGTAATAATAATGAGAAAAAAACTAAACAAAACAAACAATCCAGTAATAGGCAGGTACCTAATATCGGTGCAATGCAAAAATGCATTAGGCTACAGTTTAGTTGCATGATCGAACATATTCTCAAAGGAAGTGTTGTACCTATATAGTTAACGTGTGACGCACTATCATGAGACACTGTAGTCTTGATTAGGTCAGGTTTAGTTGTCCAAACAAAATTATACTATTGGTTTTATAATGATGGCATAATATATACGACCTTTCCTTTTACTTTTTAATTATGAGAATAAATTTCACTATTTTCTTATTTATTTTACTGTTCACTACTAAATTTGTTCTTATAAGGTATAAACAACTATAGCTTAATCATACCTAGCATACTTAAACTTGGTTGATTTTTAAAAATGCATGTGAGATGGATACTTTTTATTAAAACATAAGTCATTGAGTCAAAGTTATATGAACAAAAAAAAATTGTTTCACGTAGTAATTAGAATAATAGTTGTAACATTCTAAAATTTGTAAGCTAGTCTTGAGCATTTTCAAATTGAAATATTGTGCATATTCAAAAACTCATAACCTACTTAAAAATCGAAAAACCCAATACACCGAAGTACAAATACAGATTATGTTCTTACCATTAGGCATTAAGTATTAACATTGATAAAACAAAGACATAGGAGTAAATTTACCCTAATATTATAGCTAAGAATACAAACTTAGAACGTTGCACTTCTGAACACAAATTTGCTATTGCAACGTAAATGTTATATAATTTGAATCATAACATAAAATCATAATATTAATAGCCATATAATAGACTCGAAAATTTAAATTTAAAATCATATTGAATTTATTAATAACGAAATCCATAAGCCAACGAAGTCTCTTTTCTGTATATTATAGGTGTCGAGTGTAAATCTTCATTGAGTAGATGCGTCACTGTAACGGACGTTTAACACATTTAACAAATTCAACATTTGAATTTAATTACAAAAACGATTATGTGTGGAGTCAGTCAAAATTATTAATTAATCTAATAATATGTATTTGAACATGATCATATAGGTAACTTAACATTTCTATAGCCAGTATGAGTAATTTAATTTTTCTATTAGTAATACAGTAGATACGTTTGTTTTCAAAAAAAAAAAATCGCACATTTAACTATAATAGGTAAGTCAATACCGACGTTCCTGTCTGGGTACCTACTGCTGAACGCCAGGTGTAAATAGGCTTGGGATATAAACAATAAATAGGCCGAAGCTATTAAAATATTTTGAAAATTGCATTGTGTTTAGTAAAATAAATAATAATACACGTAATGGCGAACATTTTCAAGTCAACGAATGATATTTTTTTGATTACAATAAAATAACTAAAATCATTTTTTGTTTGAATATCCAATGTCGTAAGACTTTAAACTTTAAATTAGTAAACAAAATTAAATTTAAAATAAATAATAAAATGAAAAAAATCAATACATTCACCGCTCCGCTTGGAATCTAAAAAAAACATTAAAATCGAATGTACGACAAAATGCGGAAGTATTTTTAACAACTATTGTAAAACCTAATACTACATAATAATGTAGAAATTTACAAAGATCTTGATAATTCCAAGAAAACCCAATCCGTTATTGAAATAAAAAAAAAGTCTATGAGTCATAGAAATGGAATAACATAGTGCCTATATAACGTGGTGTAGGTAACTATATTAATAAATAATAAGTAATAGATAGGTAATTGTATACATGCCATACGCTAATCGCATGAGTAACAATCGTATATATGGCGTGTTAAACCAGTAACTACTAATGATCTAATTCAGTATACATAGCTGTTTTAGTGTTGATTAAAAAAAATAATAATGAGAATATTTGTTTGGTTATCTGACAATAATCATCAATCAGTTGGCAAGGAAACACGTCGTGTATATGACTAACAAAATGATTCGTCTGGTTTCAGGATAAACTTGGTTTAAATTATCAATTAAATGTAATCTATTGTTTTTATTGTTTTCAGTATAGTTTTGCTATAGTTTCATTATTTTGTTCTGTCAATTTGTTTTACAAATACCCAACTGAGTACCTACTATTTAAAAATAATTTTTTTTTTTTTTTAAATACATTTTTAATTTTCTTTTGAGAAGCGATCAACAACACGCCCATAAAATATTGTATGATTTCAATCAATAAAAGATTTAAAAAAAAACCATAACAATCTTCTCGATATTCTTCCTATGCAAGAAAAATCTATGTATCATAAATACGTTTTGGTAACTCAAGTAACCATGACAACAAAAAACCTAACGAGAAATCGGTCAGAAATAAAAAAATCTTGTATCCTTCCCAAAAATATATTTATGTTGAATAATCCTGTATTGGTGTACATATTAGACATTAATCATTAATGGATATAATTAACAATACTTTTTCAGAGATAAATCTACGAAAAAACAGGAATTATTGTTATATTACCCTACCGACGTATCAGACGTGTTAAAACATATTTTATTATAATAAAAGTTATATTACCCATTTAACAACAATTACGCATTCAGATTTCAATTGCGTCTAGACGTGAAGATTTGAACGTAATTTATTTTTATTCTCGACTGCATAATATATTATGACTATCCATCTTGCAACCGCTTCTCTGGACACCCGTGTAGAATACGATATACTATTGTATTGTAGGTCTGCATATCTGTATGATACAATATTATGTTGTGGCTTGTGAGTTGTAATTCAGGAAGTATAACCATCAAAACCTATAAAATTAGAATATATAATAACAATGTGAAAATTCACGCCTACCTAAATTGTAAGTGTTTTCTTTGAGCTTGCATTTGTTGAGTTTTCAATCATAACAGACGACATACACTTTCGATACGTTTACGATTTCAATTCAATAATTCAACCTTACCTATGACGTATAATACATATAGGTACGGTTAGTTTCCGACAGATACTAGTTAGGTCGTCGTGTAAGGATAAGGCATCGTATAATCATATAGTAAGGTTAATAATTTTTTTTTTTTTTAACACGCATACGAGGGCAAATCATTATTGTCTGGAATAATAAAATCAATTTTTTTTCTCTTGCATAGGTACCGAGAAGAGGGTGTTGAAATTGTGCCGCTTTCGTGTATATTATTATATACGAGTGCAGCAGGCGCCGCGGTGTGCACGCGTATAACGAATCCGAGGGTTTTTGCGAACTCGAAATAAGACGAGGAGCCCTTGGATTTTGAACGGACGCGTAGAGCGTTTTTAATCGACACGCCGTTTTCACGGCGACCTTCCAAGGCTTCCCGCCAATAATTGTGCACGTGATGGTTTCGCAATGACGGCTGGTATTTGGTGTGCACAACAGCACACATTTATACACCTATATGTACCTATAAATACCCGTTTTTACACCTAAATACGGCGTTTATTATAGTATAATATGTACATTATATAGGTGCCTCTGTATCCAGCCGCGGTGAGTGTAGTACAATATATTATATATGCGACAATGTGAATATTTCGGTTGCTCGGCGGAAAGGGTTAAGAGCGAGCATCGTACTGGCGCTATAATTCACTACTGCACAGTATATAATATAGATGTAAGTATTGTTACTATACGCGCATACCCCAGGGTCACCGCGATTACGATACTTACATGTATATATATTTTAAATGTGTACACAATAATATGTAAATATATATGCCTACACAATAATATAATATAATGACGTGGTATAGTTGTTAACTGCAGTAAGGTTGACAAAATACAGCGGTAGGTACGGCTGACAAAGCGTCGTTTCTCCAAGTCAAAGACGTGTGACTGCGGACCGCAGAGCGTATATTATGTATAGGTAGCACCTACAGGTATTATACTCGGGTGATACTGGTATATAACGATAAATGGGACGCGTTTCGTCGAGACGACATTATTTTTTTTTTATATACGTTTACCGCAGGATTGCGCCTCGGTTTTTTTTTTTTTTTTCGATCGTACCTGTGTATGTAATATATATCTACATAATATTATGTATAGGTAAATCTATCGTTGTCTGCAGCACGACCCGCCTACCTGTTACTTGCAGTTATTATACACGAATAGGGACGTGAAACGAGAACAAAATCTAGGCTAATTCAACGGACGGCGACGCCGCCGTCATTGCGTAACCGCCGACCGACATTGTAACCTCTCTTCCTGGCTTGACGATACCTCAATACGTACGTACGCCTATAGAGGTGCCCACCTCGCGGACACAATTTTTTATTATTGTTATTATTTTCTTTTACTTTTCGTTTTTTGTTACCGAGTTATACCGCCGTTGCCGGTCGGTATTCCAGTGTTAACCAAACCGTTTAGATGACCGGACACCGTCCGTGTCCCCACAGCGGTAGCGGACACGACGACGACGACGGCAAGAAAGTGCGTGACGTTCTTAAACCTAAGCTCTACCAACGGAGGACTGCTGTAGCTGCATATACATAGGTACCAGCTAAAACTATATATATATATTCGTACCAATCGTACCTATCTACCCATACCTAAGCTGAGTTATGGACTTCGCAACATCGTACCGAAACTCTGCCGCCGCGAGAGTGTGTGACGTTCGTTTCGTGTGGGTAAGTCCATCGACGTGTATACGTGACACCAACGAGGCACTATACCTATAAAATATAATATTATAATAAGTCTACATAAATTATATTCCCTACACACTAGGTACCATATTATGTTATCCAGTATCGACGATACAGCTCATGAGCTGAAACGATCGCTTAATATAATAATATACATCGCCTATAAATTGATCACTTTATCCATATATATATATATATATATATTATTATTACTTCCCAAGTCAATAAATAGCAATCTCTATTCTCTATAGGCTTCACGATACTCTCGTAAGTTCATGTTGGAAGTAGGTATAGCTGCTTTGACTTCAAGCATAGATCCTCGACCATTCAAGTATACGAGAATAGCAGCCTAAATTGAGGCTGCAGTCCGAAATAGACATAGGTACCACAGCGTTTCGCTATCGTAACAATAATAGAGCTTGTTTTACTTTTACATCACAATGTTATCTGTAATGGCGACCATTCCAGCACCTATAGGTACTTACGTTTTTCCAAACATCAATTTTTTTACAACATATATGTAGGTACCTATTAGGCATTGAGTGGGTACTGTCTATATTCAAATACTCAATGGTATTCATATTACCGAACATACAATATATCGTATTTCTAGAACAACAAGAAATCAAAGATGTGTTAAACTTTTTAATTTTATTGAATATAAAATAAAATATCTTTATATCCGGGATAAGACCAGACAAGGATTAGGTATATTTACCTAATATGGTTTTTATATATTTAAATATATATATAATAAATATTGACTCCAAAATAAAATTAAATACCTACCTAATATATTATATTTATAAATAATTAAAAATACCTAGTAACAAGTCGTTCCAATATTGTATGCTATATACTATTCATCAACATTTTATTTCCCTCCCCTCTCCCTAAAAAGAAACAACAAACAATTGGATTTTTATACTCATCTCTCGTCCCCGTCTTTAGTTCACTAAACATATTTACCTATACAAATTTAGACATTTTTGGATTCTAAGTTATGTGAGGAATGATGTATTTAGATAACTTAAACAACGCGTATAATGCTGCTCATTAATCATATTTCAAAATATTTAGACTTTTTTAAGCATTTAAGGAGTATTCTTTGATGACTGGTAGGTACCTACTACTGCAAACTTTTAATTCAAATTAAAAACTTTTTCACTGTTGTTTGTATAGGAAACAGCTGATGATACTTCTAAGAATTTGTACATACCTACCTTCAATGATAATAACTAATTAATATAGATTGGTGTTGGAACCGACTACCGACCGACCTACCTACCTCCCATTGGTATACTGAACCCGAATAATATATTATAGGTACCTCTTAATCTTAATAATTATTAAGAAAATTTATTAAGACTTTAATATAGCTATTATGAAAGACACGCGTCAATAAACCGATAATCCTGCCAATCATTATGTATTTTTTGTTTTGTTTTTTATATATATACGTGTATAGCTAATGTTAATAGCAGCGGTCGCGGAGTGCACCGGCTCGGAACGCGCTGCACTGCAACTGCCCAATTATTCTAGTGGATATTACCCGCAACATTTTGTTCTGATCGACCCTTGGGTGTCACCGTCATCGAAAAGTAGGTGTACCCACACATATCAATATAATCATAAGTATATACCTAATATTGTCTAAATTGTAAGAAATACGCAATTTCCTTGCGTAATGTAGGTAGGTACCTACTAATGTTTTTGCACGCGTAACTTTGGTTTACTCTTGAACATTACATATATTACATAAAGTAGATAATAATAGGTTGGTACGCGAAGTAGGTATAGCTACAAATGTGCATGCGACATTTACCACAAATACAAACCATGGTACATAGGGAACTGTTATGAATTATACATATTTTATATATTACTTACATATAGCCTGATATAGGTCGTAGACACAACTAGAACCAAATTTGAGGCTAGGGTCAAGGGGTAGGATTCGTATTTTTTCAATCATTAATCTTTTTGAACATTTCTGTTACACCCTTATACCAAGTTTATTTAATTTAAATTTATTTTTCCGTAATAAAGAATATTATACTAAATTATTTTCAATGGCTTATTGTACATATACTGATATACCCAGTTACATTTATAAATTATAACATTAATATTTATGTAATAGGTAGGTACCAACAAATTTAAACTGTATAGTATATAGGTCGGCACAAAATTGTTTCTTATTACCTATTTATAATACCTATGTCCAACCTATATAAACATTATTTAATAAATTAACGATATTTCTTTCAATGTTTATGACAGCCAGATTTGAGAAACAGTATTGCAATTTGCAGCATTGAGCATACTCGTTTTATCCAATTTTTTGCCTTGTTGAAAGAAACATTTTTGTGACTTGTTTTTCAATACATATCTACACGGGGAATGATAGAGTGCCTTCAAAAATATTCGGGGGCACTTGAGGCCCCGAACCCTCATCTAGTTGTAATGTTGTATATATCTATGTTCGTAGCCTCAAAGAGTTTATTGAGAAAGAAGAGTGAAGACATTAGACAGTTATTACTTATTATGCTTATTAGTTATAAGGTAATAATTTCTGCAAATAAAAAAATATATATGCTCAGCTATGTGATCGTTCCGTGTTTACACAAAATATATTAATAAATTATAATTTTAGAGCCGTATAGCTGAATCGTTCAAATTTCGTTCAATTTTTAAAATGGACTCTAAAATATTAGTAGACCTATTTCTTACTCTACAGCTTCCTAGAGCAGGTTATCGACTTATTGTTTGCGCGTCGTCTATGTGTCGGTACCAAAATATCGTACCTATAAATAAATATACACTACTCGCAACTCTAATTAAAACTTCAATAATTGCTATAATTCATAAATTTATAACTAATAAATTTATAAAAACAATTAAAAATAAATTGAATGAATTCAATTGAATTGCAGTCATAATTACATACATTTAAAATAATATATCTAATAATAATAAAAAAAAAAAATAATAATAATAATAGTTATAATATAACTCGTTATTATTTTAAAGCATAAAAGGTGTAACAGGAAGACTGAACAAATGAAAAATGTATACCAGTTAGTTAAACGTATGAATATAAAAATATAAATATAATATAATATCTAATGATTAATGTAAGATTTTTTTTAGATTCATAGACACGGGCTTTTGTTTGTATTTAAAGTTTAAATTTTGACAAAATTCATCATAATATTGTTATTTTATGATTTTTTAACTTCAAAATTACGTATATATTCTAAAAAAGTACCTTAATATACAAGGTACCTATAGTTTTAGTCAAAATTAATTGTGCTCATTTCAATTATATTATAGTAATAGTTGACACCTAATTATAATATATCTACAATTATAGTACAATAATTAAATTCTAATAAACATAATTTAGTTGGAGTATTCCTTTCAATGTTTCTATTTTCTATTAGATGGGTACCTACATAAGTAGATCATAAAAGCTACGTCACTAAATGAGTAGGTAGGTTTATAAAACAAATATAATTAACTACCTAACTACATTAATTTTTCATGAAAATGACTACCTATTTCATATGATCCATTCTAAAAGACGTAGACTGTAAAATTATTCATTGTAATGAAATCGATGTGCCCACCATCTTAAGCTCAAAGTTAGAAAAGAACCTACTTATAGGGTAGTATTTTGAGTAGGTACCTATAAGATCCTAAAATAATTATATACCTCCTAATTATTTCTAGTAGGTACTAGGTACCTATTGTTAAGTAGACGATGCAGTATGCACAAATGATGTCCGAACTTTTGATGAAAGCCTCTAGGTAAATTTTCGATGTGCACACAGCACGCAATACCTGTCATATAGGCTACGTGGCATAACTCAAAAATAGAACAATGCACAAAAAAGGTCAAAATCAACGATAGTGATGCGCAAATGATATACGACCACAGCCCACAGGACGGCACAGATGGGTTAGCTCACTATCACCTATGTACAGCAAAACGACTTAATTCTAAGTACTTAGGTACTTACCTATAAGAATTATTAATTAATAAGTAATAGGTACCAATAAACGGCAATAATACCTATACGATGGTGTTTTTCGCTGACTTATTTATGTTTCAGCTGTGCGCGATGCGCCTCTGTACAATGTACATAAAACATTTCATGGACATTGGTAGTGTGGTACACTGGTACATTGGTACCTAGTTACTATAGGTATAAATATTGAATATTATATTTATATATAATAATACATTCATATTTTATATACGTACCACATACACTTATATAAACTGCACTCGAAAGTCTAGTAAAATTACAATAAATAATAGTTTGTATCAACAAAATCCATAATCTTTGTTACTTTAATTCGAACTGTAAAATAAAATATCAATTATTATTTAAATTTTAAAGCTATTAAGGTCCTATTTAGAAGAATCATTGTGTACCATTATAAAAATTAAAATTATTAAGAACAGTTTTTTTTTTTAAATTTTAATTTGCATTATTAAGAACAGCTGAGAATAAAAAAAAAAATGTATTATTGTATTATAGTAGTTATGGATGTGAAGGGGTTGACACTGAATGAGATCCGCTTGGGCAAATATAATTATTTGAGCTCATAATTATTGTAAATAGTTGGTATCTAGTAGGCAGTAATTTGTATTTATTCTTTTAGATTCTTAGATATCTACATAATATGTATTCAAAATTTAAATTGAATGAAACTTTTCATAAATATAGACACAAAATCAACTGTTTACAAGAAAAATAAAGGTAAATCAGATGAATCAAAAGGAGGCATAAAAGAAATTGATGCAGAAAAATATAAAAGTGGTAAACTCATGAATGAAGAAAAATCAACAAAATACAAAGAAGAAAAGGGAGATGATGACAAATATAATAACAAAGGAAGTAATGCTGGAGAGGTACATACTCATGGAGGTAAAAAGAAAGAAGCATCATACAAAAAAGGCGACAAACAAAAAAAATTTAAAACAAAAAAAGTATGTAGGTGCATAATATATGATAATAAATATAAGTAATAAACAGGTAATTTAACTTAATCTGCAGGGTTTTCGAGATAATTATCACAAAAATGAAAAACATAAAGTTAATGAATTCTGGGACAATTATGAAACATATGGTACATTTAAGAAATTTGGGAAAAAGGGTGACAAAAAGTTGTTAGGCAATAACAAAAGCAAGAAAAATAAAACCAAAAAAGTATGTGATGTACATTGTATATAGTTTTTGAAAGTATTTATAACTTTGATTAATATTTTTTTAGGGAGGCCAATCAAACAAAGAGAACAGTAACAAAGGTGAAACAAAACATAAGTCTGGAAAAAAAGGAGAGACCGGACATAAAAAGGAAAAGCATAGTGACACTCACTATAATAATGAGTCTAAATATCACCAAGAAAAGAAATCTAAAAAACTCCATAAGAAAAATACATAAAACGTGTTAACATTTTAATAAAAAAATATTACAATAAGTATAAAATAGTATTAATATTTTAACAATAAGCATTAGAAAAGTAGTGGTATAAAAATAAAATAGTTAAGTACAATAATATGTAATTAAATTAACTAATGACAGTAATTAAAATATGGAAGTTACTCAGGAAATCCGATTTGTTTTCTTTAAATACACAGCAATTTTTACAATTCTTTAAACTCAGTCAACAATCAAAAGATTCATATCTTTCCATACTTGAAAATCAATAAAAAAATTAAAAACAATCTTGGTTATAGAAAATAGTTTTTAATCCTATTTTGATCCATTCATAATATAGTTAGAAAATAATTAGATAATGTGACGGTTTTTACTATATTGGTTTTAGAATAACAAAAATGCTACATTCTTAAGTCATTATGAGTAATAATTAAGCTATTGATATAAATCTAAAACTTAATTATCAATAATTAATTACACTACAATAAATATATTTTTCTTGTGCATCACTAATGCTATTGCACACCAAAATATTGTTGCCCAACAATCCATAACTAAATATTCCGTGTGAGAAGTCTCATTCACCGGTTGCCACCTCCACGGAAGTGTGTTATAAAATATATTGTGTCCAAGGTATAGCATAATTGAATTTTGACCTGATAAATATGAATATTTTAAGTACATAATATTATTACAAAAATATACTGAATGCTTACCAATCTCGTTAAATGGTGATCCACCCCAAAGTCTCCAATGTTCAATAATTAAGAACAGTATAATGAATACTAAGAATGCAGAACTTCCAGTAATAAATGCATAAGACAAAGAGAACAAATTTTTATTAATTGGTATTAAGCCTTCTTCTTTGGAAAAGTTACACAAAAAACCTCCAATTAGACCCTAAAAATGCAACAATTAGTATTGAATAATTATTTTTATCATTGTATCAGTAACAATAACTGAAATATGAATCCAAAATTGTATTATTATTATTTACTACAGATTATTAGTTATTACTTAATTAACATTAACCCTTTGATGGTAGACATGTGAGTAAATATAAACAAATGACATGTCGAATGTCAGTTGAATAAAACAATCAAATTCATCTAATTTTATTAACACTTTCAAATGACATATTAACAAATATTTACCTATCAAAACTGATAATAAGCGTATAAATAATTAAAGTGCTTTCTGTCGTTCCTAAATAGTTATTATCAAACAAAGTCTAGAGTATCGATGTAAGGAGCAAACAATGAACACACACATATCCTACTGTAATGATAAAAATAAAACTTAAGACAATTTTTGTTTGATAAGCTATTAATAGTACATAAGAAATATATTATACTTGATAATAAAGATTGAACATTTTTTAGGGCACATATATTTATGTTTGATTTGATGTTCTAATTTGATCAAGAATTTAAGAGGATGTCAAAGCATTGTTTTTTCTCTCTGAGAAATACGCAACATAGACAAAACGCAGAATAATTTTTCTTATGTTTTTGGGTAATCTTAGAGTAAATTACAAAAACAGTAGAGAATAATATTTTTGAGGGTATGACATATTGATTTGTCTAAATATTGTCTCAAGACAATTTAAACATTTTTTATAATTTACAAAAAAATTTTATTTTGAAGGTTAAATAAAAAAAAAAAATTTAATTGAAAATATTAAAAATTAAAATATAAATACCGAGTCAAATAACAATAAAATATACAACTGATATATCATACCCTTAAAAATATAATCCTCTATAATTACTGTAAAAAGTGATTTTACTCCAAGATTCTTTAAAACAATGTTAGGTGAAAGGCTTTTATCTAAGTTCAGCGTGGGTCTGAGAGAAAAACAAATATTGAGCTGACATCATCTTAATAATAATAAATAAGTAACAAATTAGCATGAAGCTTACAATGTAGGGATTGTGTTGTGCAATAAATGTATGTCAATGATGGTTTAAGGCTACATTTATATTTAGGATTAAATCTGTTACACAAAATATTTAAAGTCTAAAACAAAAATTTGTTGAAAATGGACTTAGTACATTTAGAAAAACAGGTATGCTTTTATGTTTTTCTAGAAATAGTAATTGATTGAGTATAATGTGTATCAACTAGTGATGACTTATGAGCATAACCAGTATTATCTTTTTTAAATTATTGAGTATTTTGAGTAATCAATAAAATAACTATAACACTTCAATAATTTCAGTACAATTGAATAGTTTGAACATAATGGAACATGGAATAATTAAATTATTTGATAGTGTTATACACTTAATGCAAATTAGAACTTATTATTTGTTGAATATTTTTCTAGTTATAATAATAATAATATTCTTACTAGTACTATAGTCCAAGCAATCCAACGTTTAATCCGTTCGTTTGTATACTGATAACATAAGATAATGCGACCAGCATGTACACCCATATATACAAGTAAGGTATTTGTCAGAGTACTTAAAATACCTAAAGTAAAAAAAATAAAATTGTAAATTAAGTATTTAGAATACATTTTTAATTAAACACTTATATTATTATCTTACCTTCAGGGTCAAATGGCAATGACTGATAAACTGGTTTAGCTGTACCAGAGTACATGTGATTTTCGCCAAATACTAGCCTATCAATATATCCAGCAGCACCGCCAGTACAATTAGTGTTTGATGAACTATTGTAGAGGCCCCCTGGTCCCAAGTATCCTTTAGGGCAACCAGGTACGGGTAAAAAGAAAGTAATGATTGTGTGAATAGCTACTAATATAATAACTATAATCCATTGCCGGGCACTTTCAATAATATCTCGGATTACGTCCAATTTAGTATTCTAGAAAATTTTTTTTTTTATTTTCTTGAAAATTAATACTTTTGAATAAATTACCGTAAAATAGGGTTGAGGTTTCATAAAAATTGTTTCCAATGTAGCAGCTATGAAATATATAAATGCTAATCTCTGTAATACACCCAATGGTCTAAAAGTGCTTAAATTATTGTTGTTTACAGAATTTAGCACTAAGCCCATGATCAATAGGGCAATTGATCTTCGAACAACCCGACCAAAGACATATTTTCTTTTGGTGCTTGAACGAAGTTGAGATCGCAATGATATGGCTATGCTTACTCCCATGACCCAACAAAACCTAACAAATAAACAAACTATATTATCACAAATTTTTAACTATAAACCAGATTGATACAAATAAATTTTATTTTACCAAGGCAATATGAAGTCTGCTAATGTGATGCCATTCCATGGAGCATGTTCAAAGAACCAATAATGTCCACCTCCTAGATTGACAAATACCATTAATATGATAGATATCCTAAAACATAAATATCGCAATAGGTTAAAATATTATTACATCATTTTTTAATATAAGCAGTAACACAATTAGAACTAAGCATAAGATTTACAATTTATAGTAATTTAAACTTTATATTTATGTATAATCAATAATAATGTACAAATGTAAAATACTGCTGTTTAATATTGAAAGGGAACAGAACACTCATTTGATAAGACTCAATTTGCCAAAAGATGATAAATGTATAAGTTACTTCCCTAAAACACGCTACTGCACAGAACTACTATTAAATATATATATTACCAGTTATAAATCAATATTAAAGAACTTTAAGTAGGGAATTTATTTTTACATTCAAGAACTTAAATTTTAATTTTAAGTAATACTACATTTTTAAAAGAAAATAATGAAATTATAATTTTTTTTTTAATTTAGCCTGAATCCAAAAAAATATAATTAAAAAAAATAATTGGCCCATCTTATTTTATTTTATCAAGTTAATTGAAAAATTAAACCAAAGCAATCTTATTAAACCCAAAGACCAAAATTTGGTTTTAATCTTTCTAATTTAAAATTTTGATACATAAATTTACTTAATAACTATGGTCGCTTATCAGTTAATTGTAAAACTAAATTATTTAATACAGAAAGCATAAATATTATAATGTTAAACTCAAGTTATTACCCTCTAAATGTGTCTAATGATGTGATACGATAACTATTATTTTTGACTGGTGTCGGAATTTGAGGATGAATAATAACCGGTTCATTAGAACCAGTTCCAAAATCCTAAAATTATAAAAAAAAAACTTATCAAACACTGTTATTTTATAAATTTTTTTACAGACATTTTAGAAATTAAATTCAGATTAATTTTCAAAAACATTTCTAATAAAATGAAAAACTATAATTGATGACTCCTGCCCTGTTTATACGTAATGTTAATGCAAATTAAAGTAATTCTGTAGTTAGTTAATTCAGGAATATGTGTATAAATGCATTAAAAATTTTGTTTGGTTTGTCAAACTGAACAACTCTTACTACAGAATTAAAAAATTCATATATATAGCTCAATACACATAAATAGTTGTGTATTTCAAATTTTTAATTCTATACTACTATCATTATACACTTAAAACACTAATCAATATCACAGAATAAAATATTTGGGTTATAATGAAAAAAGTACACATTCTCAGTAGTGCGGTTTCATACCTAATTCAAGCATGTACTGACCAAAAGTTTAATTATCATATAGTTAATTTGCATTAATAAATGTGTATAAACACAGTGTTTGTTAAGTACTTATATCTGAATTTAATTTCAAAATTAAATACACCATTTAGTATGACCATTCAAATTAAATAAAGTACATGTAGTTGGTTAAGAGGACGTGATACCCGCATGTGTTGTCTCCGTCTTACAAGTGAGTAACATAGCAAATTGTACACTCAGCAGAACACGTGTAGCTCCGTAAATTTAAAAATTAAAGTAAATTGACCTCTTATAAAATCTAAAGGTAAGATTATTATCTAGGCAACCTCATAGGCTTTTTATTATATTTTTATTTTAAAGCGAGTTATAAGTATTTTAAGATGTATTAAAAATGTACAATTTTAAAATACTCATAACTTGCGTTAAAATTAAAATACAATAAAAAATCTATGAGGTTGCTACATAACAATCTTACCTTTAGATTTTATAAGGGGTCAATTCGCACTAATTTTTAAACTAACGGAGCTACACGTGTTCTGCTGAGCTTAAAATTTGCTATGTTAAGCACTTGTAAAACAGAGACAATACATGCAGGTATCACGTCCTCTTAATACGAAGATGTATATGTTTAAATGTGAAGATTTAATATATTACATTATTTTTTTCCATACAACACAACTAATTTAATTTGTTTATAGTAAAAACACAATTTGATTAGAAATAATAGATAAATCTATTTTACTACTTTATCCATATAATAAGAATACTATCTACATCATAAATGTTGTAAATTTTAATAACTCGAAGTTAGAAAGGTTTAAGCTAATTAGAGAGTACAAATAATCTTAAGCCCTAATAAAAATGATGTGTAGAACCATTAGGAAATGTTTAATTAGTATTATAAATTACCCCTAATACCAATTAGTAAGGCATTTTTATCAATTATTGAATTAGTAATTAAGTTATAAAATATAATCAAACCGCATTTTTTAATTCGACATCAGAACCATCAAATGTTTGTACATCACGGCTAGGGGCCGTCTGAAACATCTAATAGTTCATACAAAAGATTTAAGATAGATAACCCTAAAGAGTTTAAAAATAAGTTCAAGTTACATTTTCAATATCCAAATCTGTTTTTGATGCAAATCGGAACACGGATGGCACTACGTAAGTCCTTTGCAGATAATTGATGAAAAACCAAACAGCAAAGGACGGTATTATGAGCAATAATGCATATACAAATGCTAAAAAAAAAAAAATTAATGAATTTTTAATTTTTAGATCATCATGAATTTATAAAATAACGATTAATAACTAACGCATGAACAGATCTTGAGAAGTTGATATTTGTTTGATTTCGGAACAAACAAAATTGTTTGAAATATTCCATTGATAAACTCCATGTTCTTCAAAAGTATGAAGTGTTCTGTAATAAAATAGAGTATACAGTTAATTATATACTATCAAACTTTTAAAGTAATAGTTATGAATAATACAAATTATAATATAGTGAAAATTAATGATTAACCTGCAATTATTATGGCTGCTGTCATTGGTTAAATCTAACCAGACACTATAAATTGTATTTAATTTGATATTAGTAATTCCGTTGTTGGATATGTTTTCTTTTTTCAATAAATCACACTACAGAAAAATATTGATGTAAAATAATTAAATAATATCACACAAATGACTAATATATAATAAAAACAAATGAATAATGGGCTAAAATGTATTATGATCCATTTATGTTTAGTAAACATTATAGACATATATTTAATATTAATGATAAAAGAACAATTAATTATTATAACCACCATAATTACCTATCATAAAATACAAAAATTAATAACTAAGTTAACCAATACTTAATGATTTATAATAAAAACTGTGGAACTAATATAGTAATATGTCCTTACAAAAAAGGTTTATGTGTTAACACATTCAATTCAAAAATCAGTATTATCATAAATTATTGAATATGACTTGAATTGCTCAATTTAATAATTATGCAATTACATTCAAAATGTACAGCATAATTACAATTCCCAGAAAATTAATAAACCACAGGTATAACTAGTGTATAGATAAGGATCAGTTACCTAATACAATTTTTAGTGATACTCAAGTGGTAACTGTTAAATAGTTATAGGTAAATATTAGTAAATAACTATGGGTAAAATAGGTACAGGAATAAAATATCACAATAAACTATATACCTACCTTATCTAATATAATTTTTTCATAAAATAGTTTTATTTTAAATAAATAAACAATATAGAGATATAATTTCTATTTTAAATTTAACAACTTAAAAAGAAAATTATATAAGAAATTATAAATTAGATACCTATATTATACATTTAACTAATAATAATAATAATAATATTTATTTTTGCAAATAAAAATACAATACATTAAAATTAAGAAAATAGACAAGTATGCAACACTCCCTATAAGCATAGCTTATATTGGGAGAGTAACTAAATATTATTTAGTCTAAACTTATTTTATCAAACAAATAAAAATAAACCTATAGTCCTTTACTGTTAGAACTAGTTAAAATAATAATTATCTATGTAATCTATAACCTAATAACAAAATGTATAAAAATTAAATAGTAAGAGATAAATGGAAAGTTATATAGGAAGCATGGGGGCCTAGCCAGTAGCTACTCCCTAGGGTATATGATTATATGGATCATTTTTTTTATCCACCTTCCAAAAAAATAAACACTCAATACTCCACTGCTTATTACTAGGTAATTTTTACATTCCTTATTATGTATTGTGTATTAAAAAAAAATTCAGAGTGCAACAGGAAAAATTAATAAAAACTATTACAGCACATACAAATACATAATAACATATAGGCATGTATTAATCATAATATGAAATATACAAATTACTATAGATTGTACCTGACCTGTACGATGAAAAGTATCAAATTATAACTCATAACACATAACATGATTCAACAAAATTATTGTAGGTGGATTTGGGTTTGTATTAGAATCAACAATATTGGGTGCAACAAATTTTTTAATTTTTTACTCACTTTGTAACATTCTTTTGTTTGCATCCACAACGAAATGTTCGGTGCATTGTCTGCCCACACTTGTAAGCATGCTTGGTCATACAAGAGATTCTTACAATCGTCTGACGCCATTTCAAACCTTAAACATTAAACAATACAATGAACAAGTATTAAAAACACGATTGTGAGAAGTCATAGAACGACACATACTTGTGTACGACAGCTATAACAGTAACTCGAACATTTTAACAATAACAACGAGTATTATTAATATCAAACGAAACAAATAATATATAATGAACCATTCTAGCAACCGTCGAACGATTCCACTGTTTTAGTCATCACGTCAGGAATGGTACTAAGTGTAAACTACAAGAAATAATTATTATTATTACTATCGCGCGTTATAGACATCGCGTCTGGTAACCGGATTCGACGATTAATGTAAACATAATACGAGTGTTGGGTAAAAAAAAATATCTTTGTGCGAATATTGTAGACATGATACGTAATGTTTGGGGGAGGAAGGTTCAGTGATCGCATAGAAAATAGATCGTGTGAATAGGTGATCTACCATCGACTGAATACTATTGACTCGAGAGTTCAATACCTATTTCAGATTTCGGTTCAAATCAGTTTAAAGAATAAAACGACTAATGAGTTATAAGTTATGAGTTACGATACTAAAGACTTCTAATGTTCATTATTCAACGGTTTCGACTTCATAGTTCATGTCCTTCATGTGACTAATCACTAATGGTCTATACGACTATACTCTATGAGAATTAAGAATGAGACAATTATTTTATTGTGTCACCACTCACCACTCACCACTCACCAGTCCCCACTCATATGTCATGAGTGCCGAGTGGACGAGTGGTAGACACTAGACATTTAAAACTGTATTGTACCTACTTATATGTATAATGTATATTTTAAACACAATGCTTAGGTATATTCTTACTCTATGTTAGGTACCAATCTTATCAGGTTCACTGTTATCAATTGTTATCAAAATCGGGAAATCTGTACCCATATAGTATGTGATCCATTAAATTTTTTTAGATTTTTTATTTGTTTTTTTATTTTAATCAATTTACGGGCATAAATCTGATATACAATTAAATGATAAGTTTATAAAGTTAATAATAAAATTAATATAATAGTAATGACTAATGATATTAATACATGAATCATAATATTATATTAATATGTTAATTTTCTGTTTGACAGACATAAAAGAATGATAATTTTACTATTAGGAATAGAGAACGTGTATGTATGAAATATTATAGTACTCTAAAGATGGCTAACATGTAAACCATTTTGAGGTTATGGTCTTTTCCTGCTCTTTTAATTTTTTAATAATTCGTCAATTTACCCTAAGATTATTTGATTTTATAGGTAGTAGGTACCTCTTTCTGAGTACATGGTATATATTTATTCTTAGGTGGTTGGGGTTAATTTTTTTCATATATTATATTAATTTGTTTCAAAATATTGTTACACAAATTGATACATAGTGACATCTTAACCTTGTAAGATAACTGCATATTATGTCAGTGAATTGGATTTTAAGGTTTGACTAAAAAATTCATTAGATTTCAGTAATCATGTCATGGATTTTCGGAATGGGTGGTAGTAACCCTGAAACACCAAACTTGGAAAATATAGACAATGTTTCAGATAAAAAGCCGTCACCGCCACCATCGTCATCAAGTGGCGAGGCATATAAATTTGATTCATCTGCATTAGAACGAGCAGCTAAAGCTGCCAAAGAATTAGAAAAGTCAAGTTGGTATATTATTATGTCTTAGTAATTAATTATTATGAGAATAGAGTACATACTAATTATGTTTTTATTGTATAAAATATTTAAGAACATGCCAAGGAAGCATTAGATTTAGCTAAATTGCAAGAAACGACTAAGCAAATTGAGTATCAAACAAAAATAAAAGAATATGAAATTCATTTGGAACAAGTACGTGTCGAACAAAAGCGAGTAGATGCTGAAGAAAGAAAGAAGTTGTTGGCTGAAGAAACTAAACAGCATCAATTACGGTCACAATATCAAGATCAATTAGCTCGCAAAAGGTATTTTGATCAAGTACATTAAAATTCAACTATGCATTTTGTTAGTAACTATATAATTTTTCAAAATAGTAATGTATCACATAATTACTAACAGTGCATGCAGTCAATTTTCTTATATTTAAGTGTGACACATGCCATGTTTCTTGGAGGGTCTTACCCATTATAATAAGTCTTATTAAAAGAATGTCATTGCAATATTTGTTTTCTTTCTCAGACCCACACAAAACTTGATTTTTGAGTAACGTTAGAGTAAAATTACCTATTACAAAGATTATAGAGAATAATATTTTTAAGGGTGTGACATATCAATTTTATAATTTATTATTAATTATTAATTGACTTAGTACTCGACTTTAAAAATAAAATTTTAAATTTAAATGACGTATAAATTGTTTTGAGACAATATTTAGACAAATCAATATGACACTCCCTCAAAAATATTATTCACTGTTGATTCCGTAATGGATGATTTTGCTCTAAAATTATTCAAAAACTAAAAAAAAAGCAATTCTTCATAAATGCATTTTGTCTATGTTACGCACGGGCCTGAGAGATAAAACAAACGATGCACTGGTATCATCTTAAAAACAATAGTCATATCAACAGTTGGTGAAAATTTCACATATCTACTACCTACCTTTAATCGTTTTTAAATTAAAACATAATAAGAAAATTGTTTATTTATGGTTGAATATTCAATGTCGTAAAAATGTACTAAAAGCAGTGGCACATCTAACTTATCAACTTCTATATCATTTAATAACCAATTTAAAATGTATAAAAATAGAAATATTTAATAATTCAATATATTCATATATTTTCTAGTAATTCACTAGGTCACAATTAGTATTGGCAGCATCTAGTTAAGTGGCTAAATAATGTACTGGCATAAGGCAAACAAAGTGTATCAAATCCATCATTAAATTGAGTAATAAAATTGACTTACCTTTTGTATTACTTGGTAGTTGGTACTATTTTGTAAAAATAACTCCGTAATTATTTGCCTGATAACATTGTATATTCAAGAAATGAGCAAGAAATAACAGATCATATAACTCTGAACTCCTTTCTCACCCATACATAATTGTATGCCACTAATTTATGAATCATCTATTATCACTAGGTATGAAGATCAGCTTCAACAACAACGTGCTTCTAATGAAGAGAACTTAAGACGACAAGAAGAATCTGTAGCTAAACAAGAATCTATGAAAAAAGGTACTTTGTATATAATTAAATATTTTATATACTAGGTGCATATTAAATTTTTTTGTTTTTTTACAGCCACTATTGAACATGAAATTGAGATGAAATCTAAATTAGATGCAAAGAAATCTGAGGCTAAAGCATTAGCAAGAGCAAAGGCAGAAAGAGAGAACCATGATTTAACAATGGAGCAACTTAAATTGAAAGCATCTGAACACCGACAAACAGTTTTGGAGTCCATAAAGTATTTACTAAAATGTTATAATAAGTGTTTAAAATGTAAATATTTACAATTTTTTTTGTTTCAAGAACTGCTGGTTCAATTTTTGGAAGTGGTGCAAATGCATTGCTTTCTGATTGGGATAAAACTTTGATGGCTGCAGGAGGCTTATCTCTTTTAGCATTAGGTATATACAGCGCCAAGGGTTTTACTGGTGTTACAGCAAAATATGTTGAATCAAGATTAGGTGAATATACTAAAATTATAATGAAGTATTTAACTTATAATAATATAATGTTGGGCCTTGAATTATTTAAATATATACAATATATTATAAAGAAACCTACTAACTTAAAATAGAAATCAAAATTAAAAATATATGATTTAAAATTTGTGGCAATTTTTAGGTAAACCTTCATTAGTAAGGGAAACTTCTCGATTCTCATTGTTAGAATCAGTAAGGCACCCAATTTTGACATTTAAGGAACTCAGAACTAAAAAAAGTAGTGCGTTAAAAGATGTTATTTTACCACCAAAATTAGAATCTAGATTAGGGTATGTATATAATATTTATATTTAAACATATCAATACAAAAATTCTTATTAAATAAAACGTGTTAATATTACAATAAATATTTAAATGTTAATGTTTTAGGGATGTTGCAATTGCTACTTTAAATACTAAGAAAAACCGTGGTATGTACCGGAATATCTTGATGTACGGACCACCCGGTACCGGAAAAACACTGTTTGCCAAAGTAAGATATTGTATATAATAGTCAAAAAATTGGTTCATGACCAAATAATGATAGTTTAAAAAAATAATCTTTATATTATTCAATATACCTAATTATTTTATCAACTTTTTCTAGAAAAAATAATAGTAATACATACACTGTTTACACTTCATAAATAAATATTAAAAAAATCTGTTGTCATACACCAACAGTTAAAATTTGATTATGCTCAAACTACATTGAGATGTCTGAATAAGGACTTATATGTTTCTTGTATTGCTTAAAATTTGAGGGTTTAAGAACCCTTCCCTAATTTTAAATTTTATAAGTGTTATAATAAAACAAGTCTTATGGAATTATAGGGGACTCAAAGGGTTACTGTCAACTGAAAATACTTTTCATAGACACTTCTAAAACTAATGGTTGTTTTTGCTTAATTGGAAGACATATTTCAATATATATTTCTGTGTATTCAATTGTTTGACAATTAAAAAAAAATATAGACTAATTTTGTATTATTTTCAGAAATTAGCGATGCATTCTGGTATGGATTATGCTATATTGACCGGTGGAGATGTAGCACCTTTGGGAAAGGATGGTGTAACTGAAATGCACAAAGTTTTTGATTGGGCAACCAACTCAAGAAAAGGTTTATTGTTATTTGTTGATGAAGCAGATGCATTTTTAAGAAAACGTAGTTCAGAGCTGATTAGTGAAAATTTGCGTGCCACTTTAAATGCCTTTTTATATAGAACTGGAGACCAATCAAACAAGTAAACGTGAATTATTTGCCTTATGTTATAAATTATAATATTATATCCATTTCATGTGCGATACTAATTCATTAAGCGGGATATTCATGCATTTGTTGTCTCCATCATATAAATGTACGACAGCAATTTTTCATTCACTAATTTTAATACCGTGCCGTTATAATTTTGAAATTAGCTTAAATTGACCTTTTATCAAACTTTTATTTAAAAACATCTGTGCCTAAACATGGCCGATTTTTAATATTTTCATTTTCAAGCAAGATATGGGTACTAATGTGAAATATCAAAAGTTGAAAATGCCCATATCTCACTTGAAAATTATCAAGAAATATTGAAAAATATCAGATATTTGAAAATATGGTCTTGAGTTATACTTAAAATTTCTAAGGATCAGAATTTGAATAAATGTATTAATAAAGGATAAAATAGGGATGAGCATGTCTAAAAAATCACCTGTACATACTGTATAGGTTGTAATCTATTAAAAGTATATTTGTGGGCTCCCATACAAACATGTTCAGTGGGGACCATAATAAAGAGTAAATAAAAAAATATGTGAGAAATATAAATGATTACTATTTTTTTTAATTTTAGATTTATGTTAGTGTTGGCAAGTAATACTCCTGAACAATTTGATTGGGCAGTAAATGACAGATTAGATGAAATGGTAGAATTTGGTCTACCCGGCAAAGAAGAACGAGAACGTTTAATGATGCTATACTTTGATAAATATGTTTTAACCCCAGCATCTCAAAGCAAAGTGTAATAGTTAATCACAATTTACCATTTATATCATGTTTTAAAGAAATATATTGTTTTGTAGGAAGTTGAATATTGAGAAGTTTGACTACAGTGCCTTATGCAAACAAATGGCAGAAATGACTGAGGGAATGTCTGGTAGAGAAATTGCCAAGTTAGGAGTGGCGTGGCAAGCAGCTGGTTATACTTCGGAAGATGGTCTGTTAACTAAAGCTATGGTTATAAGCCGGTGTGAAGATGCGATGAAACAGCACAAACAAAAGGTATTTCCCAAACTAATAAATTGAAAAATGATATTTTAATTATTTTTTAATTTCTAGATGGAATGGATGAGCGAGAAAGAAAAAAATGATTCCAGATATACAAGACAAAATAGCATTCAATAATATTTAGAACTGTTGGTCCATGAAACTTGTAGTTAAATCTCAAATGAATAGTCATCAACATAGAATGTTACTTATGGGTATTTAAATGCCCTAGAATTCCATTATGTAATATATTTAATATTTTTGTTGTTGTAAAATATTTTTGTATAGTGTTTAAGTTTTGAGGCATACAGTAAACGAGAGAGATCAGGTATTGAAATATACAAGTCACCAAACTACTTATGTGTAAATGTAAACTGTAAAGCATATTTTGCTTATGTCATTTACAACAACATGATATCAGGAAATACATATTATAACACGCAAGTGTTATTTTTCAAATAAATGTGATTTTCTTGACAAAATAATTAATAATAAACAAGGAAACACTAGATTAAATAAAATTTTGTTTTATTCAAAAGTATTTTGTTATAACAATATAGTTGGACGAATTTAAAAAAAAAATCAAGTCATTATTTACATTTATGAAGTTCTCATTATCAGCTTTATTAATAACTAATAAGTAACAAGAATTAATTATTAAATTTTACTTTTTTTGTGTTTGTACATAATGAAAATATATTAGTTGCTTTTTATTTTAAAGGAATGTTCAAGTCTAGAAAGTTATTTACTATATATATATATATATATTTGTACACTGTTACATATACCTATATATATATTAATTATAATATAAATATATTAATTTATATTGAGTAAAAAAAAAAATTAACATCAAATGTTACTTGAGTAAAAATTTACATTATGGGAATATCATAATACAATCAGACTGTAAATATGCATTTTAATTCTTAAGAAAAATTATGGGTCTAAAATGAGAACTATAATCTGTTCAGAATAAGAACGCACCGGATAGCATATAAAATCTAGTACTAGTTTGCACATCCACCCCACTCCACAGACCACTACTGTTCAACTGCCGCATATCCTATACCTGAGCACAGTCTGTTCTTATTCTGAATAGAAAATAATATTTAGCTGTCATTTTCAACAGAACTAGTAAATATATGATAAACACATACATTTCTGTGATTGAAGTATGTATATTTTAAAATTTACAATTTTAACAATATATGATAATAAATAAAATAGGATTTATATTGAATGTTTTAAATAAATAATTCAGATAAACTCTTAACCCGGGTTTGGAAGAGGGTAAAAATAACAATAATATTTTGGTGAATGTTTTAGTTAATTGATATAAGATAATGAACACAATTACTCAAAAAATATTTGTTTTGTATTAAATATAGTTATCATATCACAGAACTATTTCTCAATACTTAGTTCAAAAATATAATGTGTTCTTTTTATTAAAATGAATGCAATATACAATATTATTGTAATTAATTCAACATACTTTTATCAAAAGCAATCACACATAAAATATAATAAGCACCTTTCAATTATAAATGAATGTTAAAATCATTTACTTTTGACAGGTTGCTTACCATAGAAACTATCCAAGAATAATCCTACAAATACTATAATAGTAGCAATCCATTGTCTAGTTAACATTGGATTTCCAAAAAATATAACTGATGCAAGTACAGTAAAGAATTTTCTCGTAGTTGTTACGATTGAACATGGTAATGGTCCAAAATCACTTACGGTCCAAAATATAAAGAATTGTCCAAGAGCACTAAATGCTGAGAATAACAGTAGTTGTACTACTATTTGTGGATAACGCTGTACAAAACTAATAAAGTCAAATATTTGACCAGTGCCAATTAGTGCAATGCTCAAAAATATCATTGACCACAAGTTCATGTTGACCATCATATGCCCAGATTTTGTCTTTGATTCACTACGCATTCTCTCTTGAACAGCTCCAGTTACACCGTCCATTGTCAATGACAATATCAATAGTATTTCCCCAAGACCCAACACTGTAAACAATGTAACATAATCATTAGCAAATGTAAAAACAATAAATCTAATGATAGATTAGTAAAGGTGAGTATAATATTATGAACATACAAGAATCTGACTGTGATGAATTAGACTTGCCGTCCTTGAACATGAACAAAGCTACTCCAATGACGACAAGCAGTACAAACAGATATTTCCTCAACGGATACGACTTGCATCCCAACAGCACACCCAGAATCATGACCGGTATGGGCTTTCCGGACTTGGCCACCACCTGTAAAAGAAAACGTTAGAATCGTTGTTGTCATGCCATGTATAGAACAATCATAAGTGTAAGCGAGTCTTGCTCATAAGATAGGCCTGCTAGCTAATAAATGTAATGGAAATCACAGCTCGCTTCCAAAATACATTTGGCAACCTAGATTCTAGGGTTGGCAATGTGCTTGTAATATTTCATCGACCGACCTGAGTGGGATAGTTAACCCATTGTAGCGCCATGTTGCTGAAGATCATGGCCAGCAAGTACGTGACCGCACTGACGGCGTAGTACGCCGAATTCGTCGTGTCGGGGCTTTCTTCGGGGAACGCTTTGAGCACGATCCGCGCAAACGCATAGTTGACCACGCACTGCACGAACACCAGCGACAGCGAGTACGTGAACTTTTCACCCTGTGTGCCGTACGTGCCCCGTGTGATCTTCTCTTGGAGTATCCCGTAGAAGAAATAGCACACGAATATGCCGGCAGCGCAGACGGTGAACTTAGCCCGGATGTCCATGGTTCGTCCGCCGCAGGGTGCCGGGTACTTCGAGAGGCACGGGAGACGACTTCCGGCTAGTAAGCACTGCTGTGGTACCTATCTACGCGGCTACGCCGGAGCACTTGATATTTTGTTTAATATTTATAGTAATACGTTTTTGTTATGTTGTACCGTTTTCAGCGGACGCGACAACCGAAAATGACAAGTCGGCACCGAGCCGTCTATCACTGCTTCACTGATAACGGAATAGTCCACGTGTCTGGTGATAAATGGCTGTTTCTGGTTGGCGAGCACCGTCCATCACAAATGAAGTGCCTAAGGTGGATTGATCAATCCACCGTGAAGGTACCTATATCCACAGAACAATAGCTGGCAATTCGTGCCAAGTGGCAACCACTGAAGCTGAACCGTTCTCAGTTCTGTGACTTGAAAAATAAGCAAATGCATTTCAAAAGTAAAAAATACAAATCTAAATACAATTATAGGAATTGTTATATCAGTTGGACGTTGAATTAACCGAGGTCCGTAAATTTCTAATTTCTAAAGATTAACCAGTAGACATTTTTTTTCTGAGTATGCCCGATATTTTGATTTAAGGAATACCAATGAATATTTTTATAAAATAAAAAGGTATCAGAATACGGTATGTTATACATTTATTATAGGCATATTACATGGATTTATTTTTTGTTTAAAACTAATAGTTTAAAATTAAATTAATAAAAACGATATAGCTTTATTAAAATAGGTATTTTACACAACAGGTGTGGCGTGTTTCAATAGGCCTGGCACGCTCAATGGTACTCCAAAAAATGGTCGTTCTTGAGTTGCACGCTAGATATTCGGCAGATGATGATCACGGCTGTCAGGTCACCGTGGCGGCGTGGACGTTCCAAGTGTACACAGTCATCGACAGAGCTTAGAAAATGTCTCACTGGGCGGTGTAGTAAAGATCGACCAGTGCCTCATTCATTAACTTGACTGCAGAGATGAGGATGGCATCCAAACTGACAAGCCGAAATCCTTGCAACCTTATCACCGCTTGATGTTGATCGATGCACTAGGATTGAGCCGTGGACCGCAAAATTACAGATGTCCGAGGTGCCACTGTTACGGAACGAACTTGCAGTTATTCCAGTTGTCACCTGCAGAGCTGAAGATCTCTCACCCGCAGTGTATATAGCTGAGTGAAGGCTGTTCTGTCGGTGCCAACAGAAATTCCGCTTAAAATTGCTCGTTTTGAAGAAGTTAAAAAAATGTGTGAAAGAGCTTGTTGAACGCTGCATGCATAATTTGTTTATTTTGTAGACATGGAAAAAAAATTCTCCCCTCACGCTCGTGTTACCAGTTACTAGTTAGTAGTTACCACGGTCAGCCGCCGCCAACCTGCAGTTTTTGCAGTACCAGAATAGAACGTCATAAGACGTCGACTTGTAAGACGATAAACTTGACAAACGGAGTAGGACGTATCACAGCATGCAGGTGGTGCGTTTCGACCGGCCTGACACGTCCAATGGTACGCCAAATACTACAGATTGGCGGGTGGTTGATTGTGGTAACTGGTAATACATGAGTGTGGGGTGAAGGTCAAAGTTGATGAAATTACTCCACGTCTACAAAACTATGGCAGAAACATATTCTGCGAGCAACATTCACCAATGATTTCCACAAGCATTTTTTGGACCTCTTCCAAAGCGATCTTCGTGTTGGTTTACTTGGGACTTCTTCTGACACGCACGGGACGGTATTCAATCCGCCATACACCGGAGACAGAAGCCTTAGCTCCGGCGACGACTGGAAATTTCTAACAAGTGTGCGTCGTAGTGGTGGCTCGGAGACAGCTTTGATTCTCCGGTCTACGGCCAAGTCCAACGCTTCGATGGATAAATAACGGTGATCAAGTTGCAAGAATGTTGAAATGGCCACGTCGGCGCCGTCCAACTCCGCAGTCTCGTGATAGGTTGGCACCGGCGACGGGTCGGTCTCAGCTACGACGTGATGAAAAGTTGGCGATTCGGTCCTGAGCTCCGGTGATGACGTGGCACGCCGCAACTGGGAACCGACTTTCGTCATCTCACCATCGAATGCCAAATCTTGCAGTGAGCCAACCATCACGGACTGTTGCTCATTGGCATTGTCCAACGACTTGGCGTTCATCTTCTGTGCCATTTAGTATAACAAAAATGTAAAGAATCAAACTTAGTAATCGTTCTTTTTCTTGAAGTGTCTTGGTACATGTGCCGCGGGGACGAGCTAAACATATACTGATACACTAACGAACTATAATAACAACAATCTGTTTGTACTGCGAATATTAAACATTAGCAGCATTGTTTTTTTTGTTTTTGGTTTGTATTGTGGCCAGTATAGTTAGATTTTAGTCAGCTACTTAGTAGCAAATAGTTACAAAAAAAATCACTATTTATAAATTGTTTTGATCAATAAAACCTAGCAGGTTATCAGAATTATACCACATTGTTAAGTGATTTAGATTGTTGAAGTCAAGATTTCAAATCTGCAAACTTTTTACACAATTATTGATCAATGATCACTATTGAACAAATTCCAAGGCTGGTCATAATCGAGTTTAAAATTTCAGGAACTCTATTAAATACTATTATATATGCATTAATTTCAAATTTTAAAAATAAAAACAAAAGTTTTGATTATACGACCAAGACGTTTATGTCAATGTTTATCTGTGGATTTACCTAATGGCTTATAAAGTCTATTAAATATAAACAAAGTGTATTTATATTTTATAATTAATAATATTACTTGCCAATACAATATTATGAAATCGGTGATAATATATAGTTTAAAATTAATATAATATATTTTTTTTTATTTATTAAAAATATACAATCTATAATAATGGTTACAATAAGCATATTAGCTAAATAATATAATATTCTAAAAAAAATAAACCATATTTGCTTACCAAAAAGCTCATAAGGAGATGTCGCTCTGTTGTACAATAGGTCACAAATGCCAAGTGGGTCACTGTCATGAATGCTCTTGAATTTGAATTCAATGATATCAAGTCATTGTATATGGAAAACTATTCTGAGCGTAGACGCGTGGTCAGTCAGCCTATGATGATGTTGTTGTTATGATTTCAGTAATTTATTTTACTTTTAGGAATTAGTACTATACAGTAGGTTAACCGAATTTTTGTAGTTTTGTGAAAATATATTGCTTTGTGTACATCCCTACTACCAATGTTAAACTTGTTTTCTTGCCACCGAATACTGCTACTGCATCTAAGTAACTAAGTTAACACTCCTAGATCAGTTTATCCTTTTACCGAAAAAAATTAGTCCAGCAATACTCGATAAACATGGAGAGTACCAACCGAATTTCAACTAAAGTTAATGTTTTGGACTTCATACATTACGTTAGTGCAGCTTGGAATGAAATTAAATCAGATGTAATAATAAATTGTTTTCGGAAAGCTGGATTTTGTGTGTTGAACGACTCTGAACTGGCTGTTATTAGCTCACCTTTAAAAGAAAAGGACTATTTCAGCTACTGTAAAATTTTGCTGATTATGCAACAGTAGATGACAAACTCGTAACCAGTAGCATTCAGACTTTAGGTGAAATAATCGCTGATACGAGCTTAGTGGAGAGTGAGAAAGAAGACGACAATCAAGTAGATGATCAAGACGATCCAGTATATCTACTCCTACAATTACTGCTGCTTTGCAACACCTATCAGAAATTCGTAAAGTATTATTCTCTGTAAAAAATTCAAAAGAAATGTAGGGTTGTCTTAACAAAATATAAAACTTTCTTGCTGAAACTCATTGTCAGAATCGTATACAAACAAAAATAGATCATTTTTTTTAATGAACAATGATAAAATATGTAGTAATAATTTTTTTTTAAATTAAAGTCAGTAGCAAAAAATTTATATATGTATGTAATTATAGTTAATTTATTAGTGTATTGCCGATTAAATTATGTTCAATAATAAAAAATTTAACTCCTTATCCAATCACTTCATTATTTTCATTCCCGCATAAGACGCTTTTCCGCTTAAAACGCTCTAGAGAACTGGTTCCTTAAAGAGCGTCTTAAACGAGTAATACTGTATATATATTATTGATACAGTTTTTAGGTTTAGAAATCTATATTTTTGATTTGTGGTAGTGTGTTCTTATACAATTATATAATTCTACATAAAATTAATACTGATTCAACGAAAACATTAATTTTAAGACTTACATTATATTAGGATCATATTCCACTTCATTTTATTTTTTCACTCTACAAAGTTTATAAATATGGACAATATCCACGGGTTTTTACAATTTATGATTTTGTTTACTTTAATTATGGGCAACCATAATGTATGTATGCAAAAAAAATTCCATTTCTATTGCGCGAAACAAAATCCTTGTAAGACCATATTTTTTAAGATACCAATTTTAAAAAAAACTTTTTTGGTGATCCATATAGCTTATCATAGTTTTGGCTGTTCGTTAATTAATCATTCGAGACATATTTTATAAATACAAAAGATAAATACGAATACAGTCTACTAGTCTATAATCATCTGAGGTTTCTTTTAATGCTACTTTTCAGATTGAATATTTCGTTATTTAGATGTTTATTTTTATTCATTTAAATATACAGTGAGGATAATCCGACAAAACGAAATTCGATGAATATTCCTAGTAGTGGCAGTAAACTCTTGTCGTACAAAATCGATTTTGGTTTTTTAGTTGCAATTTTATTATTTTGGTTGTAAATCAGAAACGAAATTCTTTGAGATTTTAATACTCCTTGAACGAACAGCGCTGTGTTAAACCGATAACCATTCCTTATAAAATATAATGGTGATCAAATTAAGTCAACTGTGTTCCGACAATGCAACGTGGCGCAATGTGTAGGCAATATAGGTACATTGCTGTGTAGAAACAATATAATATTATCTAATTTATTATTAAAACGTGGGCCGTGAAATATTATGCTGTAATAGTTTTATAAGTTGTAACAATTCTACGGTATAATATTTTTGTTTTGACCTGTCCATTACTTAGTACCTTTACTATCATTTCAAACGGCTAAAGGAAAAAAAAACAAAAGCGGAAAAATGTCAAACCTATTATTATATCGTTATTATGTCAATATGTCCAATTATTTTAGTTTCCCAAAAACGCGCCATGGTCTGGGTAATTTGGTTAAACGAAGTTGCGAAATACGCAGTAGATGAGTAGCACAAAGGAATGGATTTTCAGTGTTTTTGGTTGTTTTTTATTATTATTATTATTAAAAATGAAATGAAATGAAAATTTTAAATGTTTATAATACCTACTCCTCTTGCACCATAAAAATATCGTGGAATTTATTTTTGTTTTTTCAAATCTGCCCTGCGTATCGCTAATATGACACAGCGGAAAGCTGCAAAACCTGATCAATCTAGGGACTTAGGGTACCTCATTATCTGCTACCAGGGATCTATACTTATACATACCTATTGTAATGTTTGACACAATGCAACAGGTGAAATTACAATACAAGTATACTCAAAGCGTCTGATACAGGATACTAATAACAGCAGCTATCTCCAAGTTTTAATATACCTATTATGTAAGTATAACTCACGAGATAAGATTTCACATTAAAAATTCGACACTATTAAAAGTAAGTAGCTTAGGTGCATTCGTTTTCAAAGAACGAAAATACAAACATTATCACTGCGTACATAACGCGCATAATATGTAGATTACAATTTACTTCTTGAAATCAATCTTTTCATGAATTGGAAACAGATTCTTTACACTTCGCGAAATGGTCACTCCAATTTAACATGGTGTAATAATTGTCACAGTTAGGTAGTTAACTTTGTGTACCTACGGAAATATAATATGACTGCATCACAATTTCTTTACCAAAAGTCAACAGAGGGCTCGCGTGATTGCTGTCATCATTGAAAAAAAATGAAAGTACAATGTAGGAACTACACATGGTCTTATCAAAGGATGGTTAAATTCTGGAAATATGAATCATGCCACTGCAGTTGCACATTTTATTTTAATCTAGTATAGGCTTAGCATAGGCGGACATTTGGTTAAATTTTTAGGGGGGCTATAACAATCAAATGAAAAGTAACTCGCAGGGGCTCCGCCCCCGCACCCCCTTCCTATACATAAGTATATAATATTACTGATACAAATATAAATGTTTGTTATAATAAAAAAAAAAACATATTATATTTAAAAATAATTAATAATTAATTTTATTTTAAAAACAAATATCTGCTTTTATCACCAAAGATATTTAAAATATCATTGCAATTAATATTTTTTGCAAATGTGTTGAAAACAAAACTATTATTATTATCATGTCAGCGCGGCACGCGAGAGACCGTTTCTATCGTCAGATCAGTCATGAGCACCTGACTACGTGAGCTAATTTTCGAAAAAAAATTAACAGATAATTATTGAAACAAATAATATCAATAATAAAATTTCGAATTAAGATTCGATTTCGGGAGGTCTATTAAAATATTTGGGGGGCTAAGTCCCCCTAAGCCCCCCCCCCTGATGTCCGCCTATGCCTAATAGGTTAACAAACAAAAATAATTAACCTTGCTTGAAACTGTCCAAGTTGTATCTGGAGGTCAAAGATTCCTAAGTTGTTCATGGTAATAAGTGCTTGTCAAACCGAAAAATGTGTTTTAAAAGTTATTTAATATGTAACAGTCATTGTCACAATTAATTTTAATACTCTAATAAATAAAACATGATGATAATATTATTAATACATTATTATGATATAATTAAACAATATTAGCATGCGTCATAATTTAAGTTAAATTTAAATGGGTAGAATAAGTTGTAGAAGTCATAAATAATTGCTTAATAAATACTTAAAATCACTATAAATGAATCTAATAAAATTTGACGTCTCAGTTAAATGTCATATTTCAGCGTTTAACATTACTTCGTTAAATTCAAAAAAATCGCACCATGGTTAATCGGAGTGACCATATCGTGAAATATTTTTGAATTTAACGAAGTGCCAAAAATCTGTTGCTTAAAGTATGGTACACTTTACCGCGGCAGACTACAATATTATGTTGTGGCCGTCTACACGATTCTGCGTATGACTCTACGATACCGGGAACGACTCAAAGATGCTGTGGCAGAATTTTCCATTCTGCGTTTAACTTTACTATGTGCGGCAGAATTTACGATGCCAAAGGCTTACCAAAGGATGTCGTGGCTGAAAACTGATTTCGCGGTCGACTAGCTATCTAATGCCACGACCGACTGCAAGATGCTGTGGCCAACCAATTGATGACGAAATTAAAGTCAGCCACAGCAGCAACCTTTCGTCAGCAGCGGCTTTGTATTGTCTTCCTCATCATCAAATAGTTGTCTACGGTATCGTGTAGTCGGCAGCAGCATCCCTTGGTAAGATTCCTTAGAATAATACATTTAATGTGCTTAACATACTCTATTATGGTACAATTTTTAGTATGGATTTGTAATTATATTAATTATTTAAATGGCTTAACTAGAGTGTGTGCACAATAATATATTAGTACCCAAGTATCTACGTTTTGGTTTTTGTTCATACATAATTTATTATTTTTGTATAATATGTACACACTCTAGTTTACTACCTTCAACTCTATGACAACCTACATTTTGAAACCTACATTCCACTATTTAGGATAAGTGAATACCTGCTATACTGAATGTCCGAGTTCCCCGGTTTTCTAAATTTGAGTTGCCTAATGCTGGCTGCTAGGCTTAATAACCATTTGACTGACCTGTCTAAAGCATTGAGGCTAATATTTAAAATACATTTTATGTAGGTATTATTAATGGTTAATTGCGTTCGTACTATGATATAAATGCACTTGGACTTGGGAACAATTTACCACTACTGCCAAGACAATAGAATTTTACCACCACCACTGCAGTGTGTAAAAATATAAATATTATATTTTATGTTTAAAATGTACATTATCATTTATTCAACATTCCTGTTGCAGTATTATCCCTCACTTACTAAAAAATAAATACAAACTTTAATTATTTTTCTGTATTTTAAATAATTGATATTATTTTTTTTTTTTAACAATATTATAAAGGTACTTAAATTTAGAATTTATCACTTTAGCTCAGTCCATATTACAACAATTGAAAAGAAAAATATGTTTATAACACAGTTAACACAGTTACAGTAATTCAAAACATAATAAAATCATTAATAATTCACACCTATAATTAATTTTTATTTTAACATTAAAAAATGTCAATGTGAAATCAATTAAAATATTTGATATAAGAGTTATACATAGTAAATTACTAAATGTATGTTATGTTCATATGCAATGGTAAACATATAACAGTAACAACAAATGCTGCTGCATTTTAATTCCCTTTTTTTTTGTTTAATTGACCAATTTTAAGCTTACATAATTAATTATACATAATAAATACAAAAATATTAAAACAAAAATGATAAACTAATAATAGGATATTAAAAAATTTTAAAATTTCAAATTTTTAATTTTGTTAATGCTTTATAAGAAAAGCAATGTTAATATGAATAATTATCACAACATTTTTTTCATATTCTTTAAGGCCATTTTTGCAGCAGCGACCTTGGCTTCTTTTTTATTTTGACCAAATCCATATATACGCATGGGTTGATTGTTCAATATTATCTCTAACTTCATCATGGTTCCAAAGCCTTTTTCTGCTGCCTTTTCAGAAGCATCAGGTTTACTGTAAAATAAATACAAATATATAATTATTATTAATCACTGTTTATGATTTTTTAATTATTAATTCAATTTTATAATCATCAAATAATTCAATACATTTTATGTAACAAAAAAATGTATACTTCAAATAAAATTATAACTTAAATTCTTACATTGTCACATTTAAATCAAAATACTATGTAATTTGTTAAAAATAGGAAAAATAATACTTTTAAATAGGAATTTTAAAGTTTTTTTTATTGAATTCTTTTAATATTATTAGATTCTAAGAGACACAATGAATGTATACACAATGTGCATATTGGTTTTACAATATTGTGTTTTCTTAAAAAGACACATTTTATACTAAAAAATGTTTCAATCTTCAAATTTGAGGCTGACAACTGATTTCTGGAAGCAAATTTGATCTAGTTTTTAAGTTTCTATAAGATCAAGTCATTTCACTATACAGTAGAACAACTCATTGATTTTTTTTTAAATTTCAATTTGCTTGAAAAATTTAAATCTAATAAAAAATATTTTTTCAATGAATAACTATTTGTTTTGTTGCTATCCACGTTTCAATTGTATGGGCCCAGTCATGTAACTAATTTAACTTAATAAACTAAGCAGTACACACCTGAAATTCGGTTGTAATTTAGTTTCATGTAAAATACGTATAGGATTTTTAGGAACATTTTCACAAAATTCTTCTGCAAGAGAAAAATAAAATATCAATAATAAACAGATATAAAAAAAATAATATTTTATAATTTAAATTAAAAAGCATTAAATCTTTTTAAATAATATATTGAGACTGGCAATGTACTAGAGTATGAAGAATTTCAACGAAGTTAAGTTAGGTACATTTTTAAGTTTTCACTCCAACAATATAATTATTCAATACGATTTTTAGCTTCTAAATAAATATATATTTATCACAAAGTATAGCTTAAAAAGATTAATAGAACTTATTACAAAAATCTATCAACTCACTGATTTCATTTTCCAAAAATCTATAGCAAATAGCCCATACAAAATTTAAATCTCTGTTACAGTCTAAATAAATAGCAGCAATTAGTGACTCAAACAAGTCTCCCAATACTTTTGGTACATCTACAGATTCAGCTGCATTGCAATCACTTTCTTCTATTAGATACAAGACCTACAAATAGGATAGATTATACTACTATGTAATATTAAAATAATAAAATACAATTTTACTTCTTGGCCAATTTTATGATTGTTTTTTTGTTGATGTTCATAAAAACGGTCTATTGCTTCAGTCATTTGCACAGACTTAGCTAAAATGAATCTATGCAGTCCAATTCTCGCGCTCAATGAAGCAAATGTTATGTTGTTTACAAGTGAAGATCTAATATCAGTTATTTCACCAGGAGTTTTGTGATAACAATGTTCTATTATATATGTAGTAATCAAGAAATCTGAAATAATATTTAAATGCAATGCATCATTGAAGTTCATTGAGAGATATTTTAAGGAATTACGGGGTATGAAACTTTTAGATTTTAATACATGGGCATATTTATTTAATAATTGTGTCCATCAGTGGTTTTCAAACTTATATTATACACGGCACACTGTACACTTCAACAATTTTCACAACACATTGACCTTTTTTTTTAGATGAAAAATTCAATAAAATCGGTAATTTATGGAAAAATGGCGGCATACTTAGTGGACACTAGCAGCACACCAGTGTACCGCAGCACCCAGTTTGAAAACCACTGGTGTACATTATATAATAGTTGATATAACCAAGTAATAACTAACCAAGTATTGCATCACCAAGAAATTCAAGTCTTTGGTAACATTCAGAAAATCCAAATTGGTAGGTTGGATGGGTTAGAGCTTGAGCTAATAGATGCTTATGTTTAAATGAGTAACCAATTCTTCTTTCAAGTAGTTCATATCCAGGCAAAATTTTTGAAAAATTTAAACCACTGTATACATTTTCAATTGGTTTAGGCTGGAATGAATCAATGAATTGTTGAGGTATAATACCCAGGCCTTGCAGAACCTTAAAGCCTACTTCAACTCCACATTTCTAAAATAAAAACAAATTGTGATTAAAGAAATATAATACACTATTTTATTAATCATACTTACATATACATATGTACCAATCAATGATTCTACACAGTCAGCAACCATTTTATCTGATACTGATTGTTTGTGTAAAAATAGATCAGATTGTGAATGGCCAATATGTGGTATACCGTCTTCTTCGTCGCTAACTGTCTTTGGCATATCAGACAATCGCTTAAATTTCAAGAGTTCAGTCTCAATTTCAATCCAAGTTTCATCTGATAATATTCCTAAAATTAAAACATGTGTTAAAAGTATTATCAAAATTATGTTAATGCATTAATTCGAATTCAATATTGTAATGTTTTCATAAAATACTTAATAAATTAATTAATTCTATGGATATATAAATATATTTATTATACTTCCAACAGAAAGGAAAGGAGTACCGAGGGTATATGTGAAAATATTAGGATATGCATCAGCAAGAGTGAAGAGTGTATGTGGATAATTTCGAATAAGAGTAGATATGAACATGTCACCAATGAACCCTTACCTGTTGTTCTCCTTAGTAATAGACTAAATTACAAAATACATACAAAATACAGTGGGGCAGTTGAAGGGTGATTTTAAGGATGATGTCAGAAATAATATTTAGTATGGATGAATGAAGTGAAGAGAATCATAAGGTATTTGGTGGAACAAGAGGATGTCGTTAAGATTATATTGATTTTATAAAGCAGTTGAGACGCGAGTAATGTTATATGGATCTCAGGGTGTTTGGCAGTGGACGATAAAACAGAACAGAGGATGAATGAAGCAGAAATCGTAATGCTGAGATGGATGTGTGAAGTAAAGATCAATAATAAAATAAAAAATAAAATCATTAGGGGTAGTGTAGGAACAGCACTAATTGTAGACAAAATGAGAAAGAGTAGGTTGAGATGTTTCAATCATGTTATGAACTGAGGTGACTAAGAGGTAGTGAAAGTGGTTAAAGCAATACATTTAGAAGGACAGAGAAAGACTGAAGATTTGATGTGAGTAAAGGTGAAGTAGGAGGGGGGCCAGAGCCCTAAGGTTAGGTTAGGTTAGGTTAGGGTAGCCAACCATGGAGTTAGGAGCAAAAGGCAAAGAAAAATAAATAGATTTATTATACTTCCAATAAATTATTTTTAAATCAAAAATATATTGCTAATTAAAAAAATATATATATATACTTACTCTTGTAACAAACTTTTTATTAATTGATTGTTAATCAATATTTTTTATATTTTACCTGTAGTTTGATCGTCCTTAGGAATGACTATCTGATGAAGTACATCTGATTGAAAATCACCCTCCTCAACGATTTCCTTTAATTGTTTAGGGACACCAAAGCATGGAGGTATCCAATCCATGTTTGGGTCAAAAACATTTACCTAAATTATAATGAATATTAATTTTTTTTTACAAACATTCAACCTTTAATTACCAATAAATAAGATCCAAGATTTAAATTCCTGCCAGCATACAACAAATTTCGATTTCCGACCAATTTCATTTTTATTTCAGTTAGAACTCCTTCATTATCTAATGGAAATGCATCAAATAATACCAATGATACAGCAAACTTCAGGAAACTATCTCCATATGTTTCCATGCGCTCATAATTAAACATGTCATTAGCAAATGGTGGTGTTATAACCTAAACAAAAAATAAACAAAATGTATAAAACATTTTTATTTTAGTTTGCATAAGAATAACATAAAAGGGAGAAGTGAAGTACCTAGTTTTTTTAAGCTAGACTCTACCAGTCTTCAATTAAGTACAACCAAATATAATTTGAAAAATTGTTGTTACCATTATTCAATACATTTAAGTAAGCACATTTTTATTCAAATAATGTAATTATGTAACTAAAGATTTTTTCAATTCTGAGGGGAGCAATGAATGTATGGAATTTCTAATGATGTGTTCCTTATTGTTTTTGTATCTGAGGACATTTTTTTTAGTAGAAAGAAAATTCTGATCATCTAAGATATGAAAGTAATTAATAGCAAACTGGATCTAGTTGGTACTTTTAGGTGGTCAAAATTGAGAATGTTCAGTAATTGTATGCAATCAAAAAAGAAAATAGTCTTCAATCTATTAAGTTTTTTTTTTTTTCATAAATTTTAAAAGAAATAAAACATCTCATTAAAAATATTTAGTAATATATGCGGACTGCTGACAATTTTACTTCAAATGGTTTTGAAAACTGACAAATTATTGAAACCTTTAAAATATAATATTTTAGTTTTTTTATAATTTATTGTTTATAATGTGTATCATACTGTCTCTTTACCCGATGCACTTAGAAAAATTATTGTTATGATAGATTGAGCATTGGACATTATCAAAAAATTACTATGAATACAAATATTGAGCAAACTGATTTTGGTAACAAGTGACTCACAAGTTATATTGACCTAAGATTTAATACATACTGAAGGTGATTATGGAATAAAAATATTTATGCATAGATATATCAAATATTTACCCATACTAATTTTTCAATCTACATGGTCTATTTGAGATAAGGAATAAAATCAGTTAAGGAACTTATGCTCAAGTTAAGTTAACGAATCTGAAAGTGTTTGATAAAATGGTTGCTCTTATTACATTCAACATTTTTTCTTTCTGGATCACTTTAATGGATAGTGTTTATTTTGAATTCAATGATATAAAATCATTGTAAACGAAAAACGATTCTGAGCAAACACGGACCGTCAGCCTATAATATTACTTAGTATATTTTATGATATGATTTCGATCAAAATAATTTATTTTATTATTGAGCATTAGTAATACAGTCAGCTTATACAAACATTTAGTGAAAATTTAATATGTATTTACAATAATTTTTTTGAGAGTTATACCAAAAACCAAAATTGATTTTGTATAAAATTTCCGTTTTTCCTTCATTTTTTTTGTTTTTTCCTGAGCTTTCAACAACTACTGGAAATATTGACCTCCCGAATATACCAACTGGATTCCCTTTCCCTCCAGAAATGATACTGAAGTTGAAAATCAAAGCATTATTATTTCGACTAATTATTGTGTAAACACAGACAAACAATAAAAACACACACATCAGTGTAAAATCAATACTTTCATCGCTCTGCTCAAAGTCATGAAGAACTGCCATTTTTTTAGACTCTTAGAATCAGCAAGTTAAACATTTTTAGAAAAAAAATGAACAATAAGCATGGATTTATACCAAACTGCATTTAATAACTTTAAATTGCTAAGTAAATGCCCAATGTCCATGCATGTATTATTTGTTAGTTAAAAAATATTACCTTTAAAATATCACTTTGTTTAGGTCCGATCTTTTGTCTTGAAACTTCTTTGGTCAAGGGACTCAATGTAGGTGCTACATTGTTTGTTAAGTTTAAAGTGTTCATCTCAGTTAACACATTTTTTAGTATATCTTCCATTTCCACCTAAAATAATTAATTTAATTTAATTTACTTGTTCGATAATGAATATATTTTTGTATCATAATATAGCACTAAATAACACATAAATGCAGTATTCCATAGAAAAAAATATTGTTATAAATGTCTAGGGTTATCTAAAAGCAACAATAATAATTTATATTTCATAAGACAAAATCTAAATTAATAATTTTACAATTTAAAGTTTCTAGCAGTTAAGTAAGTAAAATATTTGTAATATATATTTTATGGTAAATGTAGTTTCTAAAGCAAATTTTTAAGCTTATTAAAATTAATAAATTTAAGTTTAATTTAAAAACGTTTAAATAATTACTTTTTATATTTTTGCAATACTTATAAAGTATTTATGTACCAATTATGAATAAGTTTTTTGGTTCAAAAAAGTTTTACATAAAACCATTTTTCAAACGCTGATTTAAAATTGTATATTAATCAAACAAATAATGATTCACAATATAACTTAAAATATATATAATTTAATACTAGACAAAATATTAAACAATACAAAAGATAATGTTCAAAATAAATAATGATATGTAATAAAAATACACTTAATTAAAAAAAAAATTAAAATATATCTAATTTGAGTTAAGATTATGTGATTTAAATATAATATAGTGTATACTGTTTCGTAATAACTTTTTTTTTGTTGTAATGACTCCATACTGGCAGGTATTTTGACCTATTTTTCTGAGTCAATTTAACAAGATTATAGACAAGTTTGTGTGAGTTATTTACTTAAAAAATATTGACTATTTTTTGTTTGTTACATATCATATTCAATTATAAATGTTTTAAAATATACTTATAGCCATTATTAAATCAATTTGATAAAGTCATTTGTTGTTTTTGTGAGTACTTAACTTTCAATTTTAAAAATGTTTTATAAAAAATATTGGTAAATAATTTTTTCCTAAAAATCTTTGTTTAAATGAACTGACTTATCGCTACAAATAATAAATCATAGTATGTAATAATTTTATAATAATAATAAATCACTATTATTATTCTGTGTTGAGGGAAGCAAGCTAGACAAGTGCTAAATCTATTTATTCTATCTATACTCTCATTTAAAAAATAACAGTAACCTTGGGTAGCAACAGATTTCGGTCAGATAACACCCATATATTAAATCGGTTTTTGTTGTCAACTTTTTTTACCGACCATATGGAACAGCCAAAAAATTGTATTACCCAATTAATCTTAGCATAATTCAAGTTTAACAAGCAAGGCAGTTGTTTGAATAATAAAATGACACTTCTGAAAGCGCGGAACTTGGTGCATGAAGCTACACCCATTGACACGGCTGTGCACAGAAGGGCGCCACTTAAAACTTCTATTTAAGACAGAGTAAGGATTATTATATTTTATTAATAAATAATATGTACTAGAGTGGTCACAAAAAGGTTCCCTAGAACATAATACACATATAACCTAAGCATTATAGAATTTTAATCTAATTTTAACATTTTGCAAAACATCATGGAACTTGGAAGTATTAAACAAATTAGGATGTAAAATCAAGAAAATGTGCATTATTTCCACATACAAACACAAATAACAATAAAACATATTGTCCATACTGTTAAATAAAATATAATATGCTTACGAAGTTAATGATGTTGAGTTCAACTAATTTTTGAACAATAGTTGGCTCTGGCATTGATTGTACCATTAATCTATTGATTTCTTCAATCTGTTCTTTATCATATGATGAAAACCTAGGTTTTTTGAACTTCTAAAATATAATTTAAATCTTGAGATACTGAGAACTCTATATAAATATAATTCTTTAGACCTATTCATATTTATGAATGTTACATTTGATAAAGACAATTAAATCCTAAAAAAAGTCTAACATCATGATAATATCAAAATATCATGTCAAGTAATTAATGTCTTTGTATCTACTTAGTACTTATTCTTTATCATGTACAAATACAAATATATGAGATAGAAAAAAACAGAAATTATTCAGTATTAAATATATAACAAAGAATTAAAAATCAATCATAAATCATAGTAAGGCTTTAAAATAGATTTTTACAATATATTGACATTAATTATTAAGTTTACTTAGTTTTCAAACAATTAACTTGAAAATTGGATACATTCACATTCAATGTGTAAAAAACAAAGGGTTTTTCAAAACTAAATTTCAAAAATTTATAATTATTGAGTTCTTTTAGAAAAAAAGCATATAATTGTGCACTTTCTCAGGTTCACAAATATGCAGTGGCATACAGCCATAACCTACCCAAAGCACAACCTATGATTAAAAATAAAGTTTAAAAATTAATTTCATTTAAAGAATCTAAAAACCAATCAAGTTCCTTAAAAATTTTAATGCACACCTGTCGTTTTCAAAATATGAATTTGAATGCTAACATGGGTTCCCGAAAATTTTCTTTCCAAGCACTAACTTTGATATATTAAAAGTTAGGGATACATAAATTCCGATATTCTTTAAGAAGTACACAATACAGTACATAGGAGCACATTAGTCTATGAGTCTTAAGGCGTTTCAATGTAAATACCGTGTGTCCATGGAACAGGATACACTTTATCACTCATTAATCTGGAAATGGTTTGTAATTCTATTTGAGGATCATTAAACTAGACTAATGGGTCATAAATTCCTATAACTTATATTTTTTTAAACTCATCATGTTTTTTGCAAATGCGTAACACAACTTTATTTTTTGTTATGGCAACCCCTATTAAGAATATCATTTTCAGATTGATTGTTTCTTTTCAAGTAATTTTAATCGATCAACTTATATTCTAAATTCAAAATTAGAGCTAAGTACCATAAGTACCTAAACTTAAAAAAAATATTTACTAAATTTGATTTTTTTTTTAAATTGTAAGTAATTTTTCTTTCTAAACACTATGATACAATCAAAATTGTTATTATTAAATGAATAAATAAATTACTTCTTATGAATTACCATTTTATTTATTATTAAGCATTATGAAATTATGTAATTTATTTTAAAAACATGTATTTTCAAAAAACAAAATCCTAAATTTTTAATTTATTTTTTTAAACTAAACCATACATAGCTCTCCATAGATATGATTTTCTTAATTTTGGGTTTAGAATACAAGTCGTTAGATCAAAATGACTTGAAAAATAATGTTCAATCTAACCTAGAATAGGGGTTGTTGCCATTGAAAAAAAATAAAATTGCGTTGCGCATGTGCAAAATACATAAGTTTAAATAATTGTAAGTCATAAAAATGTATGATCCAGCGTAGAATTGAAAATTATTTACATGGTAATATGTGATAAGTGTACCCTCTTTTTGAGGGCACACGGTATATAAATTTAGGAAATTATAATGCACTAGTCATGACTCATAAATATTAAAATGTAGATACAAGGAAAGCCATGAAAAAGGCCATGCAAAGCAACTAAATAATAACCGTTAAGTATCAAACATTTGTATACCGTTCTAAATTTTGATTTTCCATCTGGTGATTTGTACTTGGATTCTGATTTAAACTGCAATATAAGTAACCCTTAGAACTTAAATATAATAAATAATTACATTACAAAAGTAGTTGGTACTAAATAATTATTTTTACTAATAATTTATTATTAATCTTACAAAATAATATTTATTTAGAAAAATGGTAAGTAAAATATTGGAAAAAATTTAAATGATAAATAATATTTATTACAAATTATAAATCTTGTTAAAATTAAAATCTACTTTAGTCTCAATCATTACTTATTATTCAATAATATTTAGTCAATAAGATAATTCCATAGCAGTATTTTATTTGACTAACCACCTAGATATTATATTATAAATTATAATCAAGTGTTATAATTTATAACACTTGATCTGTGACTAAAATTAACTGACAAAATGTTATACAACTTAAAGAAAAAATACCAATTAGTAATTATATTACTAACCTCATTTAAACTGGATACATTTGATTTATGATTAACCTAAAATAAATATTTACTTTGTTTATAACCAATAAATACATACGATTTGTAAATTTAATTATTTTATATTTTTACTCACAATATTATCGTTACTCTTAGATTTATTAATAGCGTACATAAATGTATGATAATTTAGAACATCTAACATTGTTGTGTTTTTTTGTCTCTCAATATCGATAGGAAAATTGTTTGAATTCCACTCGTCAACCATATTATTGTCATGAGAGTTTTCTAAGTATTTTAATGTTTCACTTATTGGCAATATAATATTTTTCTTTTTGCCCTCGTGATTACCACTAAAATTATCAATCAGTACTGTATCTCCTGCTAACAAAAAAATTTAAATAAATAATAAGAAAATAAACTTGAAACATTTAACTTACTGTTTGTATGGTCTTCTACTTTAATATTACATAAAGAATTAATTTTTACAAGAAGATCTTCAGCCAGTAATAACTTATCTAATCGATATAATATAGTTGGCAGCATTAAAGCTTTTAACCAATAAACTGATGGGAATTTATGCCAAGTACAAAATTCTGGTATAAGTATTTCAATGTATTCACTTCGTTTATCAATTTTACCGCTGGAAATTCTAAAAATAAATTTCAAAAATTATTATTTTTTAATACATTTCATTGTTATGATAATATTACCTGGGAACTAAATAGTTCATTTTTGACACACCCAATGATTTTACTTTTATCATAGGTTGATTTTTATCGACAACATGAATGCCATACTTATCACTAAAATATGTTGCATATGTATCATACTCAGAAGTTGGAAAAGCACTGTCAGGATTCATATCGGTGTAAACTTCAGTGACAATATATCTCTAAATATTACAAATATAAATACCAACATCTGCTATCAATAATTTTAAAAATGCATAATTTGTTTTAGTAATAAAAACAAGATATAGATGAGTTATATATACAATGTACAAATATGTAATAACTAATGCCAGTTGTTAATTAAACCTTATATAAAATATAATATATTCTACTAAATAATTGATATTAAAATTGATTTATCTATAATATTTTGGTTTAAAATAATTTAGAATAGTAAAAAAGGCAGCGCAGTGATTTGCTCAGCTTACTTTAAAGTTGAGAATATGAATTTTTGACTATTCTTAGAAAACGTTATATCTTATATAGCGATAAATATGTTTTCATGGTTTTATCAAATATTCAAATTACAAAAATAAGCTAAAGAGGGAGGGATTGAAACCATCAACCCACAGTAACCACTAAGTGAGCCTTTAAACTCATGGTTTTTATTTAATTATTCTTTTATATTCTTTTATTTTATTCGTTAAATTTCTAAGTTTTATATTTTATAAAAACATTATCTATTTTAATTAATTATGATTTGTATCATTATACTTATTATTATATTATGATCATTAATACACTCAACTGCATATAAAGAAATCAATTGAAAACATAGCATTTTTAATAGTTTTTATTAGTTAATTGTACCCCACATCTCCTTTTTTCAATTTTCAATTTTATTTATTTATAAACTACTTAAAGAATTGTAAAAATAAAAATAATAAAATATTAAAAATTAGAAGTAAAGCCAAAATTTAATTTAATTCATTGCAAATTGATTCTAAGCTATTAAAACTTGTACACAAGTTTTTACTACTAAAATAATTGTGTTTAAAAAAATAACAAAAATATTATTACTTGTACTGGTATTATGTTTCTGTACCACGGTGAAATTACGTTAGGTGTTTTGAGATATTCTTCATAAAATTTAGAATTTCTTTGTTCCATAGTAGGTTCTTCTATTTCAACAAATCTGTTTATATCGATAACATTCCAATCCACATTATAAATATTATCTAAAATATAAAAATATTTAAAAATAATTGTATATACATGTAACAGAAAGACTTGACAAATAAAAATGAAAATTTGATAGAAATTGAAAGCATGAAAAAAATTATAAAAATTATATCGATAGTAATTAATTTAATATTTACTTATGACTGAAATTTCCAAAAAGAATATTTTGAAAAAGTTAGGCATTACGTTTCAAATTAATTTACTCCAGAAAAACGTGATATTTAAAAGAATTAACTACTCAACTTAATTTAATGTTTTTAGAATTTACCATCAATATTTTTCTAAAAATTAGATTTACAAATTAGCTACCTATTTTACACTTTTCCAAAAAAAGTTTAATAACATTTGAAATTTAAAATTGTCTGTATTTAAAAAATAACATAAAAAATGTATTCTATACTTGTAGAGAAAACATATATAGATTAAAAATAACAAATTTTTTAAAATATTGATTAGAACAAAAGTTAATTTATTTGTCAGGTTATTTTGTTACAACTTATAAAAGCAAAATAGCATATTATATATGAAATATCAAACCTGCAGAAGAAATAGGTACTACTAAGTATGAACTATCTTCATTATCATAACTTCTTACAGTAAAATCTTTTATACCCAAAACATCCACAAATAATTTGTTATGGAAATTTTCTAGCTTCTTATGACGCTCATGGTCAAGGTACAATACTTCAACATTTACTTCTATGCTAACATTAACATTGCCAAAAGGTAAAAATATAGGAAAATTCGATACCTGTAAAGTGTATCAAGAACATTGGTTCACAATCAAATTAGTATAAACAAAAATTACCTTAGCAGTCAAAACCTTTATTCTAATAAAAAAAAATACTTTTGATAATGATTATTAGGGAATGGATTTGGATGTATTTTTAATTTTAAATTCTGAGCGATTTGAAGAATATATTAATATAATATAATAATAAATTATTATATTTTTTTAGAATGAAGATTTAATTAAATAAATATAAAATGTTATTCAACTATTTAAAAATAGTTCTTAAAATAAAATGACTGTTGAGGGTGGAAATAGTTTATCAAAAATATAAAATACATTTATTATTTCAAAAACTATTAACATTTTTTTTATTGAGTAATCACACAACAATGATGTTATTTTTTATATCATTATTTAAAATGTTTCACTTTTAGAATAATAACATACATTTTTCATTTCATAATCCAAAACAGAATATTTTCCAGTGTACTTTGATGTACAAAAATAGAATAATATAGATGATTTGTTTATAATTTCAGCAGTCACAACTCACAAGTATTAAATACAAGTACAATATAAAGTATTGCAACTGTACCGCTCAGACTTGTTCCTATCAACCGCTAATTTAAGACACTCATGCAGGGTTCCATGAACCATCACTAAACATTTCATGAATTAATCGTTAGCTAATGGTCCTTTAAACATGATTTAGTGGCTCATGATTGCCGATTGGTCCATTCAATTTAATTGGACCGTTAAATATGGTTAAATTAATACATTTTCCATGTGACCCGGCGGTCAGCATAAGGGTCGAAACTGTTCATAACAATTGTCAAGATATCATAATGCTCTTGTTAAAATTTCATTAGTAAAAAAAAAAAGGTTTGAGACAGACGTTCAGATTTTGGTGGCTGGTCGCCGTGTTCCACCTAGCGTGGTAAATAAGCCGGAGCCAAGAATTGTGACTGTCTGATTACCACAATCTAACTCTATACAGGATGATTCACCAAGCATGCTCACCCCCTTTTTTCGTTTAAAATTGCATATTTTACAAATTCTAATTTTTGGAATTTTTAAATATGCTCAAAGAGGACCATATTTTCAAATTTTTGGATTTTTATGTACAACTTGGAATGTCATGTAGTGACAAAAACTTCTGTTTTTCAAATGAGAACATTCCCTCTTTTAATGTAATTAATTATAGTGGATAATTTTTTTGAAAAATGTTGATGTACCACATTAAAAATCCAAATGTGTAGTGTTTTAGTTATTAAATTGTTTGTATTAAGAATAGTAGCCCTTAAAACTGGTTCTAACATAAAATATATAAAATAGACTTAAAATTGGATTTAGTATCATAATACTAGGGCCATTTTAAAAATTATTATTACCAATAGATTAATATTAATGACTACAATTTTCAAATCACCATAACCCCCATATCTTATAAACTCATTACTATGAAGAATGTATCCTTAAAGTTAAATAACTCAAAAACTACGAATTTTTATTTTGATACGTCAAAAATTTCAAAAAAATTAGTAACTATAATTTACAGTTGGATAGGAGTGTTCTCATTTATAAAAACAGAAGTTTGCATCTCCACAGGACAATCTTTAAATAGTACAAAAAAATCAGGAGTTGAAAAATATAGTCTAAAAGTATAATATTTAAAAATTAAAAAAAAAAACAGATTTTGAATAACTGCATTTTTGAAGAAAAAAAGGAGTGAGCATGTTTGGTATATAAAAAAAAGGTCGTCTGTTTGGACCTTTAGTGTCTTAAAGTAGGACTTGGTCAACACTCTCAAACAATATCCGATCACGATCAATGTGAGAGGTGGGACGGGGAACAGAACCAGCTGTGCACGTACTGACGTACATTGTACATACGGTCATACGGACCGGTAGCAAAGGCCGTGATGACGGCCCTCAGGCCTCGACCATTATGATTTATGAGTAACTGAGTGTCTGAGTATAATATTCACATTAATAGAGATTAAGATTGCCTCGCAGTTTTAAGTATTTGACGAGCGTTGCCCGAGAATCTGCGTGAAATTGTTCACGCGATTACGTCGCGCGTCAGCTGTCTTAGGTACGTGTTGACGTCATCTTCCAGCGCACACGGTTTTTTCGCTACATACCTAGTATTTTAATATTTACAAATATTTTATGTCTCTAGCGATGATCAATTATTTGTACGAATAATTACGAAATAATATTATGATGTAAATTCCTTGCATTATTAATATAAGGAAAATAATTACGAAAATTATATAATAATATAATTTAATATTATATTATATTTTTATTATTATTTTCAAAATTTTAGTATAAAGGTCTCCACACACTGCAGCGGTGGCGGTGAAATTCTTTTGTCTTGGCGGTGCCGCCGCGGTGGCGGTGAATTGTGTCCGGACTCTTTTTACCGCCACCGCGGCAGTGTGTGGGGACCTTAATAACATTAATAACTAATAAGTATATAACGTAATACTGAATATTATAAAATATATAAATGTTTGTCTATATCATAAATTCATAACCATAGCTATAAACATACACAATCGTCGATATTAACGATTTCCTTGAAAAAATAACTATTACATATTTACATGGCTAAAAATAATCGAAAACGAAATCCGAACACACCGTTCAAAAATAGACGTTTTTACTGAATAAATACGGGCACCTATTAACGTATGAAAGCATTGCCTTGATATTCAAGTAAATTATAAGCCGTAAACATACATGAAGAATTCGTCGAATAGTGAATACTGAATACCTGTCGACACTCGACGCGGTTATGGGGTCGATGTTACAGGTTCTAGTTCGCTTCGACCTCGAAACTAAACATGTTAATGATTGTTATAATCCGTTCTTAAAAAATTAAATCTATATTAAATCCTGCATTTGGTGTCTATGTTTTAATCACCTTTCATACGACAGCAATCTTGATCGAACAATGACAACCTACGACCGAAGTCATCGCGGAAAATGACAAATTAGCTCTCCAGCAGTCCAGCGGAGAATCAGACTCGGGTTTCCCGTAATACACGACAGGCAAGGATACTTAGTACTTACCACTATATTATTGCTGAGTTTAGGAGAATGCAATGGAATGGCACAGGGATTTTTAAATATCAAAATACTGCGAATGGAATGATTCAGAATATAAATTTCAAAATACATGTTGCTATACACAACAATAAAAACTTGAAAAATAATTTCAATATTACTTTAAAAAATAAGCCTGCCCAAATAAAGTATCAAAAATTGATGTTGCTATAAAAATATTAGCCTTACTTTGTATGTACGTTCAGGGAGAATTTAACATTTAACATTTATTAAAAATGTGGATTTATACGAATACCTCCTTTCCCACTATAGCTAGTAAAAAGTCTCAATTCGGCCAAGTAAATTGTTTGAAAAAACATCATATTATACATAAAATACGTATTCAAAAGATTTTGCTTGTTTTGTTTGTATAGTTATAAATAGTAATAAATGTAAAAAAAATATTGCTTATACCAGTATGACAGTATATTGAACAATTAAAAATATTTTAGTTGTTAATTATATTGATTTATAATTATTCAGTTTACTTCTTCAACATAAAAATAAATTGGTTAACTTACTTGTGGTAATTTATTTGATGTTAAAATTCCAAATTCTTCATTCAACCTTAATAATTTATCAAATGTTTCATATTTACAGTCATCCAGTTTGGTGTAATCAGGAATACAGTGAAGAATATGTAAATAAGATGATTGATTTACTTGTGGATAAGATCCGTGTAAGTGTGTTGTACTCTATTTAAAATGTTCGTAATTTTACTAATCAAATATATTATGATATATACAGTTTTATACTGTAACTTACTTTGATATGCACCATTCTCTTCATTTTATTAGTTCCCGCTTTTAATTTATATTTACTTGCTTCAATATCTTCCTCGTCCCAATGTGGAAACCATTTTAAATCATTAAATATACCACTATTTCTAATACTTACAGGCACAAGATATTCATCTAATGCTCCAACATTATACAATTCAATACAAGCATTAAATGCTGCACTTTTTTTAGCATTTTTTTTAGTTGCACAAAATATTCCCTGAAAAAAAATCAATTAGCATCAGATAAATTAGATATAATACCAACTTTAGTAGTTTATAACAAATATACTATTACATCAATAGGAGTCTTAATAATGCTATTAATTGGTAGTTTTAGTTTGTATTTTTTAAACTTATTATTATTTTGAGCCATATACCATTCTGGACACAAATCCGTAAATCGATCTTGAGGTAAGGAAAAACAGTACCTATAAATCATCACACAAAAATAAAAATTTTTAATACATAATATCTACTTATCTTTATTTAAAACTAGCGTCTTAAGTTTTTATGTTTTGGCAATGTATTCTTTGCAATGTTTGATAGTTGTGAACATTTATGAAATTATAATATAGTTATTATTGTACAATCTGTTAAGTTATTTTTTATAATAAGCACAAATGATGTTTGAATTTATGATATTTTGAACAGGAGGCTTGTTGGAAGTGACCATCCATTAATGAAACTTCTTAACATGTAAAGGTAGGGTTAGGTTAAGTAATGCTATAAAAATATAATTAAATAATAATAAACAATGAAATTAACAACAATTTATATTGTTAAGTAACATAGAAGCATCTTATAACTTTAAAGTTTAAAATAAATTAAATAATAATACTTTATATATCATATAATCAAAATCATTTTTGTTGGTTTACTTTTAAAGAAATCAATAGTATTCTAAGAAATTTTTGTCGAAGCCAAAATCATTAATTTTATAAAACTGAAATCAGGAGCTTAATATGATGTGGCTTTAATATTTTACCCTACTTTTGTTTGAATATACATCAAATATAAATTTCCGCGTATACTGTATACAGTTAAAATATTCAATAACTAACTAATATAATTCTTAAAATATGCAAAACAAAAAATAAACCATTTGGATCAGTATTATTAATAACTTCTAGGCCAAATAATCAAGTTTTTAGAACAACATGGCAAAAAAATCATACCAATGCATATAAAATATAAATTCTAGCCCTAACACAATCAATCACCAACTATACTTAGGTGATTTAATTTGAAAATTGTTTAAAGTTAGTTTGATAAAATAAATATCTAACAACAGAACTATTAAGTTAAGTCACAGTCACTGGTTTTTTTTTTTTAATGGGCAGATCCCTTGGATGATTTGTTTTGTGTGTTAATAATCTTAGTTTAGTATGTTATTGATAGGACAGAATTTGGTACAATATTAATTTATATTTTTTAGTAATATCTTCTCATTGATGGCTGTGGTTAAAAATGAAATGAGAGGGTTTATGTGCGTTTTAAATTTAATTAGGATGCAATATTTTCGTTTTATTTTTCTGAAATTCGTTATGATTTTAGTGAGTCTGGTTTATGTTTGATTTTCTAGCCTGTTAATAAGTTTGGCTATTATTTAAATTATTTGAGTGTGGGGTACTGTTATATGGTGAGCTTCACAATTTATTGATATTATAGTTGGAGTTATATTTCATTTTGTTTTTATATTTTCGATGTGTGTCGATAATGTTTACAGAGTCCCTCTAGTGCCAATTTTGTGATTTTGACCACCGGGTAGTAGTTACATTATGTTCTAGAGCAGAGGTCGGGAACCTTTTCGTAATAAAAAGCCATTTTTTTCAAAAAATTTCAAAACCATGATATCCAGGGAGCTACACAGGTTTGAACAACCTTTTTTTTTAGTTGTAGTTGTTAGCATAGACAATATATTATAGAATATTAGAATAAAGATAATATTATTATTTCATTGAAAAATTGGTAGGCATGAATAACATAATGATATGTCTTAAATTTAGAAAATATTGAAAAACTTCATTTCATCAATTCATAATTATTATTATTATTGTATATTCAAGTATAATATTATTTAATTAAATACAATAACACACCAAAAAACGTATCTTCTTAATATTAGTGAGCTTTTTTACTTGATTATCGTTATTAAGAAATTCCAAAATATTATCACTATAATAACGCGGGTATAAATTATAATTTATATTTTACGGATCTCGATAAATTGATGAATTTTCCAAAGAGCCGCAGGTTCTAGAGTGATCATAGTTTTGGCAGTTTAGACATTGAGGTACCTGTTTGTTGTTTCAAGGTGCTTCTATAATTAACTATTTTAATTTTAATGTAGCATAAATATTTGAGTTATAATATATCTTGGTTGATTAGTGCTCGTTCTTGATCAACAAAAAATAGAAGGAGGATGTTTTGGATATTGTGACGAGTGTTAATCATGTTTCTCACAAAGAAAAGTTTATTTATAATATAGTAGAGTTCTATTTGATAACTACCCAAGAATATGGTTTATTTTATTTTAACTGGTACGAAAGAAAATTGGCTTTTGAATCTTTTAAGAACTTGATATCTTTATAAGTAATTTAAAGATAGCTCAGTAGAGCTTTTGCTAGTAAATTATCAGTTGGTTCTATCTCATTTTTAATTTTATGCATAACTCTTGGTAATCTAGAATGTATTTTGGATTTGATGAATATTGGAGGGAGGAGGTTTTGTGATGATTTCAATTTTTGTATCATAATTTTGTGATAAACTTTCAAATCTATTAGGAATGATAAATAGTGTGTTTAGTGGTCTTAATTTATTTAGATAATAATGATATTCCGGCTGAATAATATATAACTTAGGTGTGAGTCTAAATGAAATTGAAGATATTGTTTATATCTGTAAGTACGTTAATAGTAGGGCTTTCTTTAAGAGGACACTAAACCTGCACGTATTGTTTTTATCTTACAAATGTATAACATAGCAAAAACTGCTTTGCGTGAAATAGAATTACTCGGGCTGAAGTGATAGTTAAGTCTTAACTTAAGACTCCAAATTTATATACATTATAATTGAAAATATTATCTTTCAAATATTGTTTTAATATTTTTGAAATCACTTATACAAAGTTATGACTGTAGCCTTCTCGTTTCTATCCTGCTCAAAACAGTTTTTGGTACGTTTAACATTAGGAAGATAGAGACTGACAACACATGCGGGTGCAGCGTTCTCCTAATAGATTATAATATTGTGTTTTGATTTATAATTTTTAATAGTGGCACTAATGGCTATTGTTTAAGAAGACGGTACACCGAAATTTGTTATCTTTATCTTTGACAAAGCAAATTGTACACTCACTGCTCAGCAGATTGCTTTTAGCTTCGTTAGCTTGAAAATTAGAGTGTATTGACATTATATTATACATTATATCATATTGACATCTTATTCAATTTTAAAGAAATATTATTATCTAGATTATCTAATAGGCTTTTTGTTATTTTTTAATTTTAAAACGAGTTATGAGTACCTTTATACCTTTAAATATAAATAATTAGGTTTTAAAATACTCATAACTCATTTTAAAATAATTAAAACATCATAAAAATCATACGCGATGCCCTAGATAATGATTTTACCTTTATATTGTATAAGGGGTTAATTCACTCTAATTTTTAAACTAATAGAGATATAAGTGATGAGTGTAAAACTTGCTATGTTACACACTAGTAAGACAAAGACACCAAATGTTGGTGTAACGTCCTCTTAATGGGTCTTGAGTACTTTTTGGCAGGGAATGGCAATTTGTGTATCGTTTGTGCATTATATTAGCATCATATTTCAAAATTTGAGAATAGAAATTCAGACTTTATTCAATAATAAGGAAATAAATTATGTTCTAAAATTAGATACCTGTTAACAATACTTATAGCAATATCATGAGTTAACATAGCACGGTTAGTCTTAGTATAAAAAACTTCTGTCATATCTTCATCGTTATTTTCATCATCAATATCATTTTCTACCAATAGCTAAAAAAATATTAGTTATATATATTATATATTTCCAAAATGGATGACTTCGAAAATTTAAAGCTAAGCATACTTTTGCAATATCTTCTTCCATTTTATTATATTCAGATTGAGTTTTTTGAAATTTTATCTGATTTGGAACCATAACAATAAATTTACTATCAGCAGAACGAGCTCTTCCTTTAGATTGTATATAAGAAGGAAAATTTTTAGGTGAATCATATCTTATAACATAATTGCATGTTTGAATATCAACACCTTCTTCTAGAACTTCTGATGTTATGAGAACATTAATAACGTTATCGTTAAACCTACAAAAAAAATAAAGCAATTATAATTATTATTTAGTTTAAGTAATATAAATTAAGTGTAAAGAAATATATTAATTATAAAATACTTCTTAATAATATCATTATTCTGTTGTTTTTTATACACCATTTCTTTGCAATCAGGGCTAAATATTCCTCTTGCACCAACTATAAACTCACACACAATATTTACTTGATTAAATTCTTCAATATAATCCTGTTTTATGAATAAAAAAATAATTAGAATAAATCAACTAATTAATAACTATTAGAATTAATAGTTTATTATTATTATTTCTTTTAATATACCTTAATATAATGATATAAAATTTTAGCAGTTGTTCGGCGATCAACAAATACTAAACAAGTATCAGTGACTTTAATGGCAGATAAAAGTTCCATTAATTTTTTCAGTTTAGGAGATGTATTGTATAATGTAGTTGAATGACCTTTGTGAATAAATAAGTGTTTATTCATGTAGTCATACAACATTTTACGAGTTATAGTTAATTCTGATAATACATAAGACATATTGGTAAGTTTTTTTACATCAGTACATATTTTTTTTTTTTTTTCAACTTCAACCATAAAATGCCATGTGACTAGATATGCAATGTATGCTCCTCCATCAACAAGATTTACCTAAAAAAACAACATTATTTCTACTTTCTATAGAAAATAACTAGAAATTTACCTCTATATCAAGAAAATAATTTGCAAAATTCTTTGAAGGTGTTTTTTGATACTCCAAATAATAAATTTCATTTTTTTCTCTTATTGGTTCAATTTTGGCTGGAGCCTGGATTTTTCTCAGATTACTTATAGTTTTTGATAATCTATTAGTAATAGCTTTAACTTCACCATCCAAAATATGCTCATCATACAAACTTATAAATTCTTTTGGACGTGCTGAAAAACTGTCATTGTTGTTATTGATTAATAGTTTCATATTAATAGCTTTTGTTTTTAATAATTACATTTGAATATTTTCATCATATCTAGTCTTTATAGTAGCATTAAATGTTATTTGTAATTTGGTTAACTCATCTCTGACATTTTTGGTATTTGCATTAATCAAAGTAGCAGTCAGTCCAAGAATACGAGGATATTCGTCACTTTTTAAATCGGTATCATGAAGTACTTGCATTATCTGAATTGTATAAAAAACAACAATATTAAAAATGATTGATTTAATTATTTTTGTTATATTTATTACAAAAAACAACAAGAATGGTCACTTCAATAATGTAGTTTAAAGATAAAATAATATAGTTTTTTTTCAGCAATGTAGTTTAAAGAAAAAACATAAATAAAATATTACATCATGATTTTAGATTTTACTACATTTTGATAAATTCTACAAATTCTTCTGGCACATTTAAATTGTGAACATTTTTTGTATAATCATGTTTAATAAAGCAAATAGGTAAACTTCATAAAATTATATATTTTAATTTAATAGAATAAAATGTTAAATATATAACATAAACATAAATCAAATAGATGCATTTTTATAAAACATTTCCTAGTTCTATTAAATTTTAGATGACATAAAATTGTACTTCAGAATAATAGGATTTATCAATTTAGGATATTTTTTTTTTTATTATTATTTATTTATTTAAGCTTCTACATCTGAGGCCATTAGCTGTAGGTTGTGGTACTGTAGGGTTTTGGAACTGTAGGATTTTTGGAACTGTAGGGTAACGAAACACGTGTGTGTTTGTTTGGCAGAATTTCTAGTGGGCACCCGTAGGTTTCTGCCATGCCCGGTTGGGGGATGGCGTTAGGATATTTTATTTTGTATACTTTTGTCTTATTTTGAATAACCATGCATTTTTGATTAAATGTGCCATTTTGATCATTACAATAATATTATGCATCACATTTTTAAATATTAGAAAAAAAAATAAAAATTTGTATGGATTTCTAACTCAAAGTAATTTGCAAATTGTTATGATTTTGACAAAGTTTGTTAAAATTCTAACTTTGGGTGCTTCTAGAAATTTATTTTGAATTTACACTGTACTTACTAATGTACTCTAATAACCATTTAAAAGAACCTAGTATTTAATTTTCTAATTTTTGCCCAATCTGATATCATTGGTCAACAATTGTAATGTAAACGTTTTGTGAAAATTTGAATTATCTATGATATTTTATAGTTTTTAAGTTCCACCAAAAAATGTGATTTATTTTGTTGAAAACTAATTTTGCGTAGAAATCCCCGTTCTTGGCCTTCATTTTTTTTTGGTTTTTAGCAATGTTTTTGAAACTAGGTATTGAGATTTATTTAACCTCCAAACTAACATGATTAACTTTTCTACCAGACAGGGCTGCAGGCTTAGGAGGGGGTTCGGGGATTCAAACCTACCCTTGCAAACATGGAAAGTATTAAACATAGGTATTGATTACATTTATTAATTTATTATATATGTGATTATTTTGATAAACCCCCCTACATATTAAATTCCTGTCTACGGCACTACTACCAGGAAAAATGCCGAAGTAGAAAATTGAAGCATTTTTACTGCCCCATAATGTAGGGTAACAAGATGGTAGTGCCAAAAAAAAAAAAAAACAAATTAAGATAATATTGTTTAAAATCAATACATTCAACGCTCTGCTCAGAATCTAACATCATTTGAACACAAGCCAAGTACATGATTAAACACCTAGTATTAAGTTTTTCTAAGTATATTAAGGAGCTCCAAATTTAACTAACTTGTTTAAATGGATGCAATGCTACAGCATGATGGCATTCATCAAAAATAAGAAGATTAGCATCCTTGATATGCATGTAACCATGGTGCAGATTATTTAAATATATCTGAGCAGTCATAACCAGGATCTAAAAAAATAAAACAAATAAAATAAAATATGCTGGAATACACCAAAACAATATTCAGTGGCGTATTTAGGAATATGGTACCCCAGGTATAGAACCAAGTAGCACCTTATTTGACATTTCAGTTAGTATTTAACAATATAGACGTAATTATATGTATGTAGTCTTCTACCATACCAAAAATAAACCCACAATTGTTTGTCAAGCCATCTCAACACTCCAAAATGAGTCTTACCTATGAGTTTGTTTATACAACTAAGCCTTTCAAAGTTTTGGGTTGCTACTATGGTTACATCCCAAGGTAAACATTTTCTGATATGCTAAATTCGTGTTTTTTTTTTTAAATTGGGCCTTTCTTGCATCAAGCCACAATTATAAATAAAATGTATATTGTGGAACTTTATTTTCCTTCCTTTTTTTACACAGACTAGCATTATAACTACAGTCTACAGGTGGGTTAGTTAAAAATGTTGTATTACAGTGTTTATATAATAATTGTCTTATTTTCTTAAATAGGTACTTATCTAGTTTACTTAACTCAGTACTTAAATTGTATGTAGAAAATAAGTGTATAAACTAAACAAAAATTAATACATATTTGAGTACTTAAAAAGTGTTTGAATACTCAAGTACTTTACAAGACTGATTATATGGCAAAACACCAATATTATCCGTTGACAATCATAATCTAGTTTATGCACCCAACATTTTGCTTCTGACATTTATTTTTACATGATATATTATAAATTGATTAACATATACTAATTAATTATTAGAAACTCCATTTATCATTAGTATTAGTTACTTTGAAACGCAAGCGCCTGCAATTTTAATTATTATTAATTGTTTTATCGCTTGTAAAAAACAAAAATATAGTATGTGTTGTATTATTTAGAGATTTTTGACTTTGCCACCCGCAGGCTTATATTTCAGAAGGCACCCTTGCTTTCAACCTCAAATACCATCTAACCTATCCAGCACCCCTTTATAAGACTCATAATTTGTCAAGTGCCTCCTAGAACATCCCCCTAAATACGCCACTGAAAATATTCATAACACATTATACTAAAAAGTCAACTCATGATAAATATAATAAATTATTATTAACATATAAATTATAAGTTTAAGATGGGTAAAAAATTTACATTAGTATTAGTATCATTGTACTATCAGTAAAGATAGAAAATGAAACACTATTTTTATTTACCCAAAATTAAAAAATAATTAAAATTTCTGAGCCAATTATTTAATTTGTAGTCTCATAGCAGTACAGTGGAACCTCGATAACTCGAATCGGTTGGGGGCGAAAAAAAAATTCGAGTTATCGAAAATTCGACTTTTGGAAAACCTCGATAACTCGAATCTGCAAAAATAATTCGAGTTTTTGAAAATATTTTTTTTTATTTAAAAACACAGACTTCAATTTTTTAATTATTTATTTATGTATGTATTTACTAATAAATGTATAATGTATGTACTATGTAGGTATGTATATTGTATAAAAAATTTAAAAAAAGTATGTATAATGTAATGAATAAAGTAGACTAAAGTAGAAAAAAAGAACTATTTTTTAAAGAAATCAGATATTTTTGATTGTTTCTTAATGTTTGACCTATCTGTAAAGTTTTCAATAACGTTTAGCGCGGAAAAAATCTCGTCTCGAATTTCTTGTTGTTCTTGAATGTACTTACGTACAATATGTAAACTATCTAATGCCTGGGCAAGAGTAGTTTTAGGTAAAGCCAATTCGCCATCGTCTTCAATAACTGACTAACCTTACATAATACAATATCGTTGAATTTATAACTGTTCCTTTTAAGTAGTATACTAGTATAGGTAATGATAAGATTGATAATAGAAATCAGTTTTCGATTACGGTTTTCGTTATTTATAATAATATACATATGTACTTGGTTATTTGACTTTCGAGTAATCGAGATAGGTAATTGTACAAATTATATATTATTATATAAATTCGAGTTATAAGCTAAAATTCAACTAAAATTACTTCGACTTATCGAGAAAATTTATCACACATATCATAATATATTGGAAGCCAGGGGCCAAGGTATTCCTTCCAGTTATCGAAAATTCGACTTATAGAGGTTCGAGTTATCGAGGTTCCACTGTATTTGGAATTTATTCCTCCATAGTCTTACAAATAAAATATTGTGTCATACAACATTTTTGAATCATACTCTTTTTTTTCGAAACATCATAGCCTCACTCAACTACTCAATGAAATTTATCGTGCACATCCACTAATTCCTTATTAGTATATTCACACAATAATCATGATACTCACATGGCATTTATCCAATATTTCATCCCATTGCTTTTGAGACCAAAAGTCAACATTCATATCACCGCTAAATGTTCCTATATTCCATGGTAAATGCCTTCTTAAGTTACCTGCTTGTTGGCTAACTAATGGTACAGATTGGACAATAAAAAATGTCCATTTTTTTCCTTGACCTTTTGGTCTGAAAATGGTTTTAAATTTTTATTAATCTGCCTTGCTTGGAAACATTTAAAAATATAGTTTGTTTACATACTTAGTTAAACTATCGCCCATGCTTTTAACAAGCATTGTAGCTATATAAGTTTTGCCACTTCCAGTTGGTAAGTATAAAATTGTGTTAGATTCTTTACAATCCTCAAGAAGTTCAAGTTGATATTTTCGAGGAACTATTCCTGAAGTATCCTTTAAAAAATAGTTGAATAACCAGGTACAATTAAAAATAAAATTCTATAATTTTCTTTTTATTAATGCAAAAAATGTTTAAACCTATGTTCAGATAAAATTGTTTTTTAAATTATATGGATTTGAAGAACAGAAGAGATGTGCAATACTGTTCTACAAACAAATCTATATTTAATATTTTATCAAACTGAGCAAATTGTGAATAAACAGTCACACAACATAATAACTTAATAAATATTATTCAGTTTATTATATTCATAGTTATATGTTGCATACTTTATCAAATTTTAGTTTTTTTGTAGTATAGACTTTATACATAATGTTAACATATATTTTGCTAATCAATCAACAAAAAAAATGTCCATTTGTATATGGTATTATTTTAATTGTTTACATTTTTCTTGAATAGTATTTCATAAGTGATAAAGTAGGTAAACTAAAATGATTCTTTTTAATCTTTGTGAACAATTAAATGTTAAAATTAGTTAAGATAATCATTGAGAACTTTAGGAGTAGCTAAGAAATATAAACTGAAAATAAATTCCATTCAATTTTTTTGTATTTTTTTTTTTTTAAATATTATTTCAGGAAAGGTAAGATTTAAAATAAGTATTTTTGCATATTAATATATGGTGTAATTATGTTTTAAATTTGAATGAATAAAATGGATACTATGTAAACTAATAATAAGTATGTTACCTCTGGCGGTTGATCCATTTTTGAAGTATTCAAATTGAAAAACAGGAAATCTTTAACACAAAATACAATTAAACTAACAAATTATGCAGTTAAATAGGTACCTACTTATTATTATTTAATAGTAATAGATACTGTATATTTTAACATTATATTTGATTCTAAAATAAAATAATTAATCATCCAAATGCCTAAAATACGAAGGTTCTTAACCGGTTACTTAGTGATTTGCTGGATTTTAATATCATAAGTATTGATGTTTGTGCGAATTCAATTTCATAAAAAGTGTAAAAATAATTATTACAAATATAATAACACTTTTTAAAATTAACATTCAAATATTGTTTATAATATTAAAGATAAAATTTTTTTTTGTGGGCTAAGGTGGTCTGCGACTATACTTAATTTTATCAAGAGGTCCATAATACAGACAATTTAAGAACCCCTGATCTAAGGAATATTATACAGTTACTGAGGTCCTTATATTTATTTATTTTTAATTTGTATTAAATGTTAAAAATGTTAAAAATATGTTAATACCTGTAAGTTTACTCTCTCTGGTCCACAAATAATATTAACAAAACATATTTATTAAAAATCATTTTTTTTTAGTGTTTTTAAGTAATCTTGGAATGACATTACTCATTACAACAATTATGGAGAATATTTTTTAGGATATGACGTATATGAATTTGTCTAAATATTGTCTCAAAATCATTCTATAACCAAATTTTAATTTTTAAGTAGAATATAAAGTCAAATAATAATAAAATATAAAACAGATATGTTAAAATTTCAAAAATATTTTCCCCTATAATTATACTAATAGGTAATTTGACACAAAATTACTTAAAAATCATAAAAAAACCATTTTACTTGAATGTGTTTTATCTATGATGAACGTGGGGATTCTGAGGGAAAATAAATTTACATGCAGAAATCCTCTCAACTACTTACATTTTTGTATTTTACTGTATGGTTTTGCTTGTTATAGAATTTTTAATTATAAATAATAATTGGGAATAGGGTTACATTTATATTTTCTAAATTACAGAATTATACGCGGAAGCAATGCGAAAGCAGTCCCCGCGGCGCTGTCGGTTCAAACACGAAAAAATTACAGAATTATGTGTGAAAAAAATCTTTTCAAAAATATGGTCTTAAAATACCAATAGTTAAAAATTCCAAAATTTGCTCTTAGTTGAATTTAGAATGTATTTTACTAAGTATTTCCATACTATTAATCAAATATTGTATTATATTTTATATAGACAACTCAGATTGTAACACATTCAATTGAATCTTAACCCGATATCAGTCACGCCAGTGTATACAACGCTAATGATTGCATCAGGATTATTTCGACCACGTTAGGTTTTTCAATAATAAAAACGGTGTTTTGTTCAATTTTTACATTTTATAATTTTGGGTTTAAAAAATAAAAGCTGTTATAAAAAATTACTTCTTTATACATTAAATTGATATTTAAAAAAATAGTAATTTACAAATTATATTGGTCTTGTGGTAAACAACTGATGTTTTCAAAAAAATCCTTGGCAGTCAAGTTGTTTAATTGTTTAGGATATTTTTTTATTATTTTTAATACAATTTGTAAAAAGTATATTGAGTATTAACGATTAAAATGTAAAATATTTATGTTTTATTCAAGATGTAAAAATGCGGTCGTAATGACTATAGCATGATTCAATTAAAATAAATTACCAAACAAAATTTACCGCAAGCTAAAATTGAAGAATCCAAACACCATCTACAACGCCATATTGACTTTAGTCAATCCTGTGAATAACATTCAAGCTATACAGTGCAATTGTAGTATATACCTAAGTATTGAAAATAAAGATTAAATGTTTAATGATCATATTATGCCATCATGGTTTATTTGATATACCAATAAATTGACGAATAATAATTGAAATGATTAAATTTTGTGACAAGCCACAGGGATACGAATATACGGAATTACTGAAGTCTAGAACGACTAGAACCCGCATTCCGCGTCGAGGCATTAGGCGATAGGCAATCGGTATTTGTTATGACACTGGAACTGAGATAATATCATAAATGTTTTTTACTTTTCACATGGTTATAACAAACATAAAACACATGTACCATTCAACCTCCACTGATAAATCGCTGATAATATTCCAAGACCGTGCATAACCATAACCGTACAATATTGTTTACCACAACGATCTAACTTCTCGAGGCTTCACGAGGTTTCTCCGATTGGTGAAAACTATTGGTTCCATTAGGGCCACGGATTAATAGAATAAATAATAAATCCGTGATTAGGGCTAACTTCATATATGGTTAGGTTAAGGTTATAACCTATAATACCGCATAACTGCCAGACAACCCGTCTGTTAGAGTCCGTTAGAGGAGATTGACTATCTAGTTAGTTATCTACGTTTTTGAACACAAAAAGGGCGTGTCGGTGAATTCACCAACACGCCCTAAATACTTTCTGAACGACGATGGGAATTCACTGATGATAGTGGATAACGTTTCTGAACGCACTCCTGAATGTAGCATTCTTGATATGTGATTGTTCCGCATATTATTTTGATAAATAAAAAAATACTGATAAATGATAATAAATAATAATAATACTAATTGCCTTAAACAAATAATTTGAGAAATAAAGATATATTTTTGAATGAAAAATTATATTATATTGCATACAAAATCAATTAAAATGGAAGAAATTCAAAGTACAGCTGGTGCTATTCCTGTGCGAAATGAGAAAGGTAATAATAAAAACTATTAATTACCCACCGATGTCTTGTACTGTGCTAACTTTAATTTTTTGTTTTTTAGGTGAAGTGTCAATGCAAAAGGTGAAGGTTCACCGATATGTCCAAGGCAAACGTCCGGAATATGCTCCAGAGTCGACATCTGAGGAAGAATCAGATGATGATGATTTTTTGGATTCCCGTAAAGTACGGGGCGTATCTCCCACCACTAATTTTGATTCAGAACAGATGATTCATTTACCATCAGATGCCTTAAATGACGCACGCCTCAAACGTTTAGGAGGCTTAACTGCCCGACATGGGCACAAAGATAGACGACATTTGCATGAGCCACAAGTTATTAAGGATGATTCATCTGATGAAGAATCCGATGTTGAACGCAATCGTAGGAGTCGTAGGCAGGTATCTGGTGATGAAAAAGACAGTAATGATGATGATGGAGAACTGAGCGACAGTGAAATAGAAAAGAGAAGACAACGATTGAGGCTAAGAGTTTTGAACCAAACTAAAGAAAAGGTAATAAACCAAAAACTAAAATCTAAGTTACTTTTTATAAATACATAAAATAATCATCAACCTACCTAGATATATAATAAGTAAATTGGATATAATCTATTGCAATTGTTCTTAATGATGGATCATTCTAATTTTATAAAATGTATATACAAAAAAAAATAATTATTATTTCACTTTTTTTCTTTTGTAATTTTAATGTAATCTACATATATAAAAAATATGGATACATTTATTCTGTTTAAAAAGACAGATTAAAAAAAAAACCCTGATCTACAAAGATAAAATTGTCTATAACATTCAAAGTTTGCACAAAAAGTGTAATGATCTACAATACGTAACTTTTCAATCACTATTTAATAATAAAATAATTTTCTAAAAGATTTTTTTTGCTGGGGTATTGTGTGTTATTTTCATTTTACAATTCATGATCATCATATACATTTATACACTAAATATGATCTTATAATTAACATTATTTTGAATGTTAGGAAATGAATGAAGTACTTGAAAAAGAAGATGAAGGACATAGTTCAGATGATGATGATAGTGATGAATCTTCAGAGTATGAAGACTATTCTGGTAAATTATTAACATAACAAACTTAAATGGTTATAATATAAAATTATAATTTTATTTTAGCTTCTGATGAAGAAACTGGTCCTCGCCTCAAACCAATTTTTGTTAGGAAGAAAGAACGTGTTACTATATTGGAAAAAGAAAAAGAAGAAATAAAACAAAAACAATTAGAATATGAACAGAAAAAATTGGCAGAAGAAAGACGCAGAGCTACACTAAGAGTAAATTTAAATAAAAATAGATTTTTAGGTATTTCCTAACTTTAAGTTCTCAGTTTACTAGAACGGTGATGCCCAACCCTCATTCCCTAAGGTGGTCCCCTCAAAAATCTAAAAAACCAAAATTATTTCAAATACAATTTTTTTATGAATTATTTGCATAAATTTAAAAAAATATATTATAATAATAATGCTAAAAAATATGTGACGATTTCACACTTATTTTTTATGTGAAATGTTGGCATTGCATTATTTCGTTCACTTACTAATGAAAAGCATGGTTGAAATTTTGTTCCAATTCTTAAAATTATATATAGTTGGTCATTTGTTAATTGCAATCTATAAACCGATTTTGAGTATTTCACGATACATAAAACAAACAGAAAAAGTCTAAAATAATTGTCTGTTATGGTCTTTAGGATGTCCGGTAAGGATTTACCCATTGCGATATCTCCCAAGATAATAAATATATCATAAATCAGTTTTTTTTATTAGACTGACAAGGACTACATATATTTAATTTTTTAATTTAATTTAATTTTTTGGTAAAAAGTTTAATAAAATTAATTTTTTAATTCAAACAAGTGAAGATGTCCGTTTTGTAGTTTATTTTTCTAAAAATTTGGGTCTTTTAATATTTTATTTTCATTAATTTATGATTTTCAATCATTTTTTTAGTTTGTAGGTAAAATTACAAAAAACCTGTTTTTGTCTAGACGGTGAGTACTCCCTACACCTAATGGGGATATGCTCTCGGGACATTCTGTATAGAACATAGTGTGACTATTTGTATTTTTATACTCAGTGGCCCCTCCTTCAAAGATAATTGTTTACTGAAAAAAAAGGTTGTTAAACACTGTACTAGAAGTTATACTTTTTTAAAGTAATAAGTATATAATTACGAACAATGTAAATTGAACATTTTAAATTTTTGTTGAGATAGGTCAAAGATTGGTAGAAGTAAAAAATACCAACAATAGCTGATAGGTATAGTATACTATTATATAATCTAATATTATTATTCACAATTAGATGGTTGAAGAAGAAATTCGTAAAGAACAATCCTTATCAAAAGCAAGTAGCGCACTTTCCGAACCATGTTTAAATGATGTAAACACAGATGATGAAAATGATGAAAATGAATACGAAGCATGGAAACTTAGAGAATTAAAACGCATTAAAAGAGACAGAGAAGAACATGAACAGTAATTTTTATAATTATTTACATATTTATTAATTTATAAAGCTTTTGAACTCTATTAATTCTATAAAAATATTTTACTTCTTAAATTTTACTTCTCAATTGTATGTCATGGTTTAAGTGCTTCTAATCTTTAAACACTTAAAATAATTTTAATTTAATTTATGCATTTATTTTAGGCGAGAATTTGATAAGGCAGAAATAGAGCGTCTTAGGAATTTAACTGAAGAAGAGAGAAGGTTAGAAATACGACTCAATCCAAAACAAGTTACAAATAAAGCAGCTAAAGGCAAATATAAATTTATGCAAAAATATTACCACCGTGGAGTATTTTATTTGGTTAGTATGATTGAATTCATTAGAAATTATATTAATGTTATAATATACTACATACATGTTGTATAAAATACTCACTAATTATACTTAATATAATTGTTATTAACTTTTTTATAGGATGAAGAAAATGATATTTTCAAAAGAGATTATTCATCAGCCACTCTTGAAGATCACTTTGATAAGACAATCTTGCCTAAAGTTATGCAGGTAAGATTTCAAAAATATTATCAGTTTAGTTTGAATCATACAACATTATTATTGTACATATTATTTTTCTATTAGGTTAAAAACTTTGGGCGTAGTGGACGCACAAAATATACACATTTGGTTGATCAAGACACTACAAGCTTTGATTCACCCTGGGTGTCTGAAACTGCACAAAACTTGAAATTTCATACCAATCAAGCAGCTGGTATGAAACAAGTATTTCAAAAACCTACTTTAAAGAAACAACGTACAAAATAAATCTATGACTACTATGTAATTTCTATACAATGATAAATAATTTTTAATAATATTTTTTATGATAGTAATAGTAAAATAAACAATATAATTCTACAATTCTAATGTCTAAGATTTGTATACAATTTAAAATAATGTAATATTGTGTATTTGTGTTAATGTGTCATAACATAAAATATAACAATCATTACCTGTTATATTTTACCTTATGGTTTATAGTAACAAATAGGATGTGGATTTTTATGTTAATGTAAAATAAATAATTTTATTGAATGTAGATTTCTTAATTCTGATTAGAAATGATCCAGTGTGTAACAATTAAACACTTACATCAACCCTTCATAAAATATAACATATTCATTGTTACATATTTTGAAGTTAATGCAATTCTTAAATTATTTTATGAATATTTCATGTTATCCAAATATTTAATACATAATTTGTGTCTAAATTCTAAAGACACTTTTTATAGTAAAAAAATGCTTTTATTTTCACCTTTGTTATCTTTACAAAGTAAATCTAGTTAGTACTATTGACTAGAGGAGGGGATGTCAAAAATAATAAATAGCCAATACTTTTCAATAATTTAGAAAAGTAAAAATATGAATTTTTGCAGAGTCCAGTTAATTCCTAACCTAACAAATAGAAAGGATATTAGGAGCCTAATTGATACCTTTAATTTCTTATCAAATTATTTCTATTATATTTCTAGTATCTGGTATATAATAACTTAGGTAGCCGATACTCAACTAAAATATAAAAATATGTTTTTCCATTTTAGATAAAAGCAACAATGAAAATTTATAAGAAATTTAGTTATCAAAATTTAAAAAATGAGTAAAATTAAAGAAAACAAATTTGAAGGGGGCATGGGCACCCGCAGGCAAATGGATTTTAAGAATCAAAAAAAAATTATTTTAAAAAAATCAAATAAAATTTAATTTTAAAAATAAAAATGGGAAGGGGGGATGGGCGCCCGTGGGCAAATGAATTTAAAGAATCAGTATTCCATAACTCAAAGCTATATGTACTATAGTTAAATCATGAGAAAATGAATATTTTAAGGAACCAGCTGGTTATCAACATTTAAAAAATGTGAATAAAACATAAAACTAGAGTTCAATAATAGAAAAATAAATTTGAAAAGGGCATAGGCGCCCGCAGGCAAATGAATTTTAAGAAATAAAAAAAAATGTACGAACAAATGGGCATAAAAAACAAATGTTGAAGACTGCAGTCTATAATATCAGTATTCCTAAACTCATTGCTTTATTTTCAATACTAAGATAATGAAACAATGAATTTTTATATGGTACTAACTTTCTATCAAAATTTAAAAAATGTTTTTATAAATTTGAACTAGAGTTAAATTATTCAAAAAAAAAAATTTGAAGGGTGGCATAGGCGCCCGCAGACAAATGAATTGTAAGAATCAAAATAAAAAAAAATATTTAAAATATAATAGAATTGAAATATGAAAATAAAAATGGAAAGGGGGCATGGCCGATCGCGGGCAAATGAATTTTAAGAATCAAATTTAAAAATTGTATAAAAAAA
>NW_019104266.1:0-57091 GCF_001856785.1 Myzus persicae
TTACTGCTGTAAAACATGGCGACCGGTCTTATCAATTCCCCCCGAGATTGATATTAAATTGCCTAACTTTACTCCTTAAAATATGATGATACTTCCCACCATTTTTGAAGTTTGAATATCAATAATATTACATTCGTACAATCGTACGAAATATTAAATATATTCATATTAGTACCTACTACCTATATTACAATATAATATTAAGTATACTGTTAATTTGTTATCAATTAACAAAATTCATAAGTTAACGGCATAGTAATTACTTGTATTACTTTTAACTGCTTAAAAATGGTGTCCAAAAAAGTATGCGCTATAAATCATTGTAAAAATGATTTAAGTGGTCAACAGAGATTGTCTTTTCATTCATTTCCAAAAGACGTTCATATGTAAGTATCTGTTTATTATAAAAATCACTCTTAAATCATAATACACTAGAATTGTTATTGTTTATAATATTACAAATTACAGTTCTCAAAAATGGGTTAAGTTTGCAAACAATTCAAGAATAAATGAAATTATGAGAACTTTTGGACATTTACATCTGAGTTTAAATTATAGTATTTGTTCAAACCATTTTAACCCAGAAGATTTTGTACCAAACAGGGGTTCTAGTAGAAGATTGTAAGTTATACATACCTATATAGTATTAGTATTATATTATAAATGTTTTGTTTATGAATATTTTTTTAGATTGAAATATGGTGTAGTACCTTCATTAAATTTACCAGTTACATCTCCTCATTTAGCTAAACCATTGTTGAAAAGTAAGGGTTTGATACATTTGATTATAAAATATATACCTACTTATACCTAACTACTATAAATAACAAACAATTGTTTTTTAGGTTTAAAATTAAATTTCAATAATATTTTTGAAAATAGAATGAAACAAAATCAAATACACAGTCCAGTATTTTCTATGTATAAAAAATTTGATCGTTTAACAACTCCTAAAAAACTCACAAGTTCAAAAAAAAACATTATCCCAAAAGTTTCCGAGGAAAATAATTTTTTAACTGAAGAATGGAAGATGCATAAGAAACCAGTAAAACGATCACTTTTTGGATCAGATGTAGATGCATCAACATCAAATTTAGCAAATATGTTACCAAAAGATGAACATAATATTATGGATGAATCTAAAGCAGGTTTGAATATTTATAAAATGTTTCATTTCCGGTCTGGGACATGGTTTGTGTTGTATTTTTTTGTAATATTGTATTAAAATGTATGTACTACTAATTGTAAGAATAAGTAATAGAATTTAGATTTACAAGAGAAAAAAATTATTTACTCAGACATTTGTGAATTGCTATTAAAATAATAATCATTTAAATTATTATTTATAAATGTGTATTGTGAATGTTTTGTGGATAAATGTTACATAATTACATAAATATAATTGTTATATAATTATATATTAGTTTTGTCCACGATCTTGGTTTTGTGTAATGGTATATTGGTACCTATGTTATGCATTATGTTGGTTTAAGTGCTTTTTTTCTTGGTCAACTTTTGATTTTATCTAATAATTTACTATTATGTTTTTTTTCATCTTGTTGATGTCACCATTTTAAAAAAAACTATCTTATGATTTAATCATAAATGAGTAATGAATACATACACACATTTTTTGTTTTAGAAGTAATTTCTATGTCTGTTAAAACAAGAAATATTGTAGAACATCAAGAAAGTATTATCCAACAACTGAAGGTTAAGTTAAGAAATGCTCAGAAATTAATATGCAAGGGTAAAAAAACAATATTAAAACTGAAACAAAAAAATAAAAAAGAAGAGTATGACAAAAAATCCAAAATGGATAAATTTTTAAGATCTAACATGATAGCTAGGTCTGAATTTCGGTTAGGTCAATTGAAAAAAAGTGCAAAACGATACAAAGAAACAGAAAAGTCATTTGCGCTGGGTCTATATTACCACTCGCCTGTAGGCTATAAATTTATGAGATCATACCTTAATCTACCTGCTGTTAGATCACTGAGGAGATGGTTGCAGGGCTTAGATGTATCATGTGGTATAAATGAAAACATTCTGAATATCTTAAGTTTAAAATTTAAAACAGCTCCAATAAAAGAAAGATTAGTTTCAATAATTATGGATGAAATGTCATTAAAAAAATTAATATCATACAATACACAGAATGATATATTTACTGGTTTTGAAGATTATGGTTCAAATATTTTTGAAAATCAGTCGTCACTAAAACATGGTAATCAAGCGTTAGTAATAATGATTAAAAGCCTTGTGTTACCATGGAAACAAATATTAGGGTTTTTTGTTTCTAGTGGTCCTGTATCGGGTGATCGTCTTAAACAAATTATGATACATACTATTCAAAAACTAATAGAATGTGGTTTGATTCCAAAGGTTATAATTTGTGACCAAGGATCAAATAATATGAAAATGAGAAAATTGTTTGGAGTGACCATGGAAAAACCTTACATCACTTATAATAATGAAAATATATTTTTTATGCACGATCCTCCACACTTACTAAAATCTGTTCGGAATAATTTAAAAAAATATACTTTTACAAATGGACATGAAAGTTATTGTTGGAAAGATATTGAAGACTTTTACAATATAGATAGTAAAATTAAACCACGATTAGCAAGTAAATTAAAAAAAATTCATATAGAGCTTCCACCCTTCTCACCCATGAGAGTTTGTTTAGCTGCACAGACATTTAGTAATTCAGTTAATGCAGGAATTTTAACATTAGTTTCATTTAATCGTTTGAATAACAAATCAACATTTACTGCAAAATTTGTTAAATTTTTTAACGACTTATTCGACTGCTTTAATAGTATTAAAATGAGTGAATCAGTTGTACTTAAAAGGCCAATAACAAGAAATTCAAAACATTGGTCATTTTTAGAAGAAGCTCAAATATTTCTTTCAACTCTTAAAGTTAATAATAAACGAAAAAATATCCCCCCTTGCATACCTACTTGGTTGGCAAGAAAATATTAATTGTATTAAACTCTTATACAATGAATTAAACATAAAATATGAAATTGATTATTTATTAACCAGACGTCTAACCCAAGATTGTATTGAATGTTTATTTTCAATTTTAAGATCAAAAGGAGGTAATAATGTAACTCCAGATGCATCAAAATTTTTTTCTGCAATTCGAATGACTATGTGCAACATGTTAATTAATCCATCTAATAATGCAAATTGTCAAAAAGATGCATCAAAGTTTTTAGCATTATCCAAAGACCTAAGAGTAAAGAATAAAGTACAATTGCATAAGTTGGCTGACAGTGATTTTGATTTTTCCAACAATTATGAAGATTTTCTTAGCAATATGAATATTAACTACATTCTTATGGATAACGAGACAGCAAATGGTATAACATATATAACAGGTTGGGTCTGTTCTCAATTAACTCATAAGGCTTGTGTTGAAAAATTGGCATCCAGTAATAAATCTGAGAATAGTGCTTCTTTCAACATAGATAATACCTTAATCAATATGAAGGAATACCATGATTGTATTTTATTGTACCCTTTTACAAAAACACTTGAATTTACAAAGCATATAACTGCATTATTCAATTCATCAATTGAAGAATTACTTTTTATAAAAAAAGAAAATATTAAAAGAGATCAAAAAATATTAATTAAAACTATTTGTAAAAGATATACATTAAATATTTGTGAAAACTGTGAAGATACATTTGTTGAGAAGTATTTAAATGTCAGTATAAATAGTTATGTAAAAAAATGCAATGACTCTTCTGTACCATATAAATATTTAAATAATAAAAAGTTAAAAAAAATTACTCATATTTAATATGCCTACCTAACATTATGTTAAAGTTAAATTTATTTTGTTAGTAATTATCAGTACAAATATTGAAATATGTAAATAAAATGTAGTTATACTCTTATACTTTTCTTATTAATTTTATAAAATTTTATTGAAAAAAAATTACAATAAAGAATAAATTAAAGAAACAAACCTTGTATTTTTGGATGAAATATTATTAGGTTGATGCAATGCAAAAGCAGTTTCGTCACCGACTCCCAGATCAAGTAGATGAAAAAAAAAGATGGAAATATATTGAAACTAATGCAGTAATAACTAGTTGGTATAAATATTTTTTTTCATATAACATTAATTTTTAAGGGGTAAATTACGGCAACCATAACTACAATCTCGGGGGGAACTGATAAGAACTGGACGCCAGTTTTTACCATAGCTGTCCCGTATTGTCGTATATAGTATTTGACGATAGTACTATAGTAGTACAAATATTTATTGGAACCACGGTTATCTATTAGTAGATAACCGTGATTGGAACCAAAGTACTCAAAAGTGTGATAACAATAGTGGAACAAAAAATAGTTGTTTCTACCTTTTATTCCACGACATATTTGTTCCAACTATGAATATAATTTAAGTGAAAAGCCGCCAAACAGCCAAACCTCAGAAAAGAATAACAGTAAACAGATAAAAATAAAATGTTAAACAGGGAGCACACCGTCCACTGGTAACTGGAAGTCGTAGTGGTAAGGTAACATCATATTTAAATGTTCAACTAACATGCATAAACATGCATAACATATTTACATTTTTACTCCAGAAGTTGACTAAATTGAACGTGGTGCAGTGATCTTTACACGTTATAAGGAAGTCCACAATTTTGATGGAGACTTCGCACAAGTCAAATTCCCTTGAGAAATACTCCCTACAAAAAGGTCTGTGCATAACACCCAGTGTTTACCCTAGTTATTTGGCCCCCTCTTTAAATGGGTCAACCACTCTACATGTAAAAAAATATGCATATATACGATGTATTATATCTATTTCCAAATGATCATATCTAATATCACTGCACTTGACTTAAGTTGGTTACACACGGAGCGGATCGTCCACTCGCCGTCGCGGTTTTTATCCGGCGCGGATTTTCTTTAAAAATTAAACACTAAAACACTTACATTTAAATGGGTTAATTCAAACGAAATAAAATGGCCAGCGGACGACCGCCTGGAATCGCGCATGTTCAATTTTCGGGTGGTCGACCGCATCCGCTAGCTAAAATTAAACTGTGGATTTCCAATAGCCGCCGCGGTTATTTCAAGCGGATTTGTCATATTTTATGAATATTCAGTTGACTTGTGTGCACTTCATATTTTTATTTTATTGATATTTTAACTTTCCTGATTTCCAGGCTTCCAGCCATTATTAATTATTATTGATGCGTATAGGTATAGAATACGTTTTTTAGATACCTACTATACCTACCGTCTTAATATCTAAATTAAATTTGACAACAAATACATTTTTCGTTTAAAATGCCATTCGATACCAATCAATTTATTTTAGAGATCCAGCAAAATATCTGTATATGGGATAAACGTAAGTATCTTCACGTTTAATAATTATTTTAGTAATTTGCTCTGATTAATTGGTAATTACACATAGATTAAAAAATAAAAATATCATCTTTCTTCTTATACATATTATTAAGATATATCTATTTATTTAATATATGATATTATGTTAGAGGCAAAAAGTCATCATGATCAGCTACATGTTGGTTGGACTAACGTAGCTAAGACATGATGATGATTCGAAAACTTCGAAGACCTTGATGACATGAAGAAGGCAGAAAAAAGTAAGATTTAATATTACATATATGAAAATTACTACATATAGACATATAGTAATACATTTTGTTCAATATTTATTAGTTTAGATAAAATTAATATTTTAATTTTATACGTGGATCTTTCAGGCGCGGATCCAGCCCGAGATTAGGGGGGGGGGGCGAATATTTTACATACAAAATAAAATATCTAATAAAATATAATATGTGGCCAAGCGCACATATTTGTGTTCAAAAATAACTTACACGAAACAGTTATGGTTAATACAACTTTATAATCAATTGATAAATTCCAAATAGTGAACTTAAAACTAAAACATGAGCCATGAATATAAATATTAAAAAGATAAAAAACGTACATAGTCACTAAATTTAAATTACAAAATCAAGTCTTCTATTAGATTTTGCAAATACATCAATCACATCCTCAGAGTTTATTGTTATATCACGATGAGCATGTAGTAAAGCCAGTCCATTCAATCGATCTTCCGAAATTCTTGTTCTCATCCATGTCTTTATCCGCCTCAGAGATGAAAAATTGCGTTCTGCTGATGCAGTGGTCGCTGGTAATGTCAAAAGTATATTTAATAGAATATTGATTTCAGGAAAACAGTCGTAGTCACAACGTTTTAAAGCATCAACATGAGTCACAGGTAGTTGCTTTTCGTTGAGCCAATATTCGTGCCAAAGGGTTAATTCTCCAGTTATGCGTTTTTCAAATATATCATGAGATATATTTAAATAATTTGATACTACATCACCAAATTGATTAACCACGTTTAAAATCTTATTTTCTATTTTAGTCTTATCGTTAAAAATATCTTTTTTCTCAATTATATTTGGCAGGACTACATCAAGATCATATACTGATAGTGAAGCTTCGTCAAATCTTGATTCTAAATCAGCTAATAATTCATCCAAAAAAGGAATAAAAAGGACAATTTTATAGTATTTTTCAGCTGTTTCTACTTGAGGATTTTCTCTATTTTTCATCGAGCTTGTTAATCTTGGCATATTTATGTCTGATAGTCCTAAATTGACTAGCTTTTGTTTTGTGTTTTCAAATATTTTATTGAAACATTCATCACTGTTCAAACGCTTCTTTTTCAAAACGGAAATTACAGATTTAATTAATGTCGTAGCTGATAATTTATCTTGACATTTAGATTGTAACAATTTAGCGATTGGTGATGTTATTATAAACATTTCAGAAACAATATTTAGCGTTAAAAGAAACTCAGGAGTAGTTACTGATTTAGATAAACAAAATGCCTTAGATGCGGTGCTAATATCATCCCAGTCTGATATTTCATCTAAAGCATCAATTATTGAACCTAGTCCTGAAGAGAACTGTAATATACAATCGTATTTTTCTACCCACCTAGTTTCACATAAAGATTGCAATGAGGAATTCAAAGTTTTTTTCAAAACAAAATTTTTTTTAGCTGAAGAACTGAAAAAATGTATAACTTCTTTTATCAAACCAAAAGCGTTTCTTATGAATTTGATTTTACATCCTTTCATAATCGATAAATTTAGCGCATGACTATAACATGAACATTTTATTGCGTTTTTCATTTTTACTCTTAACATATTTACAGCTCCACATTTTTCTGATAGCATGACAGAACAAACGTCTGTTGCTATTCCAACACATTTATGTTGGGGTCACTTTTATTTTTTTTTAAATAATTTAACATGAAATCCGCACTTCTTTTGGACATGGTAATATTATATGAATTAAATACAGGCGAAGCGTAAACTTAATTGAAAAAATATTCAAAACTTGATAAATAAATCAAGTCGGTAATTAGACGAGACTGTAAAAATTATGAGATAAAATTACGAAAAAATATTTAAGAAAATATCACGACGCGATGATGTTTTGTTCATTACTGATAGCTATTTGCCGTACCGCCCGCACCGTGATAATGCTATGGCGTTGTCCATCGACTATCGTTATCGCTAATTCCAAGAATAGCTCTGAACGTATTACGTCAACATACCTAATTCTTATTATTATTATTTAGTATTTGAAATAAAACTATACTATAACTTTACAAGATTACAACTGTATATTATAAGAATAATATATAAATATAATATATTTATGTATACAATGATTGTCGAGATCGCCGTCATCGACAGTTTTCTGGGAAAAAATAACGATTACTTGTTAAAAATGAACGAAAATAAAATCCGAATCCACCGTTGAAAAGAAGACGTTTCACTGAATAACCACGTATATAAACGGAAGAATTGATCTGATAACCGAGTAAATTATAAGGCCAAAAATAAGCCTATACAAATTGACAATTGTCTACTACCCGTCGACTGCGGCACTCAACGTATTAAAATTAGTTTTAAATCTTTTTACTGGGCATTTTTCCTAAACAAAACACAGTTTACGGGGGGGGGCGGCCGCCCCCTCCGCCCCCTACTGAATCCGCGCCTGGGATCTTTTGTACTTTAATATATTATAAGACAAGTAGGTGCCTCTATATATTTTTGAATAGCATATACAATAAACAATTTACTCTTACTCATATATGGTATGAAATTAGAAAATGAGGCACAAAATAAATATAAGTGTAAAGTAAGGTAGTAAGCAAAATATAAGTATAAAATATGTAAATATGTAAACATGCTTTACAAACCAAATAAGCAAAATAATAAGCTCAACTGATTGTGTTATACATTTGTTATAGATTAGCGCAAATTCAAATCATGATAAATTGGCGCGAAATATCTTAAAATATAAAAAACCACATTCACAATCCGCTTCGTGTTTAAGCAAACCACGGACTCGGTTACGGACATGATAGCGGTCGAATCCGCGTCCGCGCGCGGTCATTTCACCTCGCGTGTAATGTGTAAATAAGGCGCGGATGCGGTCGCAGTCCCAAAAGGAATCCGCGTCAGCGCGCGGACAATCCGCTCCGTGTGTGACCAGCTTTACAGAATACATCGTCCAAAGTCATGATTCGCTCACCATCCGCCGAATTGCCGTGTTTTCGACGAGCTACGACATGACCCGACCTGCAAAATCGTGTAGGCTGGTCGAGGTGATTTCGGAAATTGCGGAATACCAGGCCCTGATTTACGCAAGTGCAGCTGATGGAGCACTTGCACTTGCCCCGGTCTCCGTATGTTGTGGAAAATTATTTTTAAAAATAAATTCCATAACAATTTATTTTGCAAAATATAATACCAACTATTAATGTTCAGAGTTCAGTATATTTTTATCATTAAATTGTCATTTGGATTTTGGTTTTGTTTGTCATTCCACATCCCAGTGCTAATCAGTTACCATCACAAAATGTTAAAAATAATCTTCTCTTATATTTTAAAAACGCTTAATAAATAGTTCGTTATTGTTCTGTGGTATTTTACACTAAGGGGCGACCGCGACGCAGCAAATAAGGGAAATTGGAGCGAAAACCGTTTTATCTCGGCTACGTTTTCAGTTTCGTTGTTATTATTACTGTTATCATGATTTTTGTGTTTTTTTTCGATAAATTTATCCTTTTGACTACTTTTCGGCCCCTTGCGTATTATAGTCGCGTTCCTCATAAATTCTTAAATTCGTGCGTGTTCTGGTTTCATTCATTAAGTCTGTAGCGGTCGCTAACTCGATCGAAAACAGTGCCGCCCGCCCGTTGTACGTCGCAAATATTTCTTGCTTTTTTCCGTTTTTTCTCGATCTTTTCGTGCACCGTTTATGCCCGAATCACGTAATAAACTTCTTTTAAAAGAATAAGTACTTATGCGGTTTTCACTCGAAATTGGTTCTTACGCATCGCAATCGCGTTATGAAATGACGCGGACAACTGAACTTTTTTTTAAAATTTTATTTTCCTTTGTTTTTGATTTCTGGTCGAATAGTGCTTGGCCCCTCTTCGGCTTAGAACCTGGAGGTTTTTTTCACTTTTGTATGGATAGGTACTTTAGTCACCTTTCCGTAGATAACAGCTATTATGTATAATTAAACTCAGGACTAGATCAGCCTTAACTTTTAAGCCTTTAGAGCTGTCTATTCTTAGCGGTAATTATATAACTATTTTTGCTTTGTATTATAGGCACCTATCCGTTTTTGTAAAATAATGTTTTTAGGGTAATTTGTTCTTGATAACAAAATGTTAAAACATAGTTTTATGTGTGGTCATTGCAACTATTAGTACTTCCACAGTTCCACTAGGTATTATTAATTGCAAGGTTTTTATTTTCAAAAAGGTTGTTGAAGTGTTTAACATTATTATTTATTTGTAATTTTACACAGTGTAATATTACTAAACCTATAGTTATTAATATGTATGAAAATGTATTATGTAGGAACTATATGTAATACATTAAAAAAAAAATTTAATATGATAAATACAAAAAAACTAAAAATTTATGCTCCTCCTGAGCCAACCTACTGGCCCTCTTCCCCCTATAAAAACCCAGACATACTGGACATCTTCGTAACAAAAATACCCAATCATATACTCTGCCACACTTCAAATCTTCTTGACTTAAATTCTGATCACTCAGCAGTTCTATTTACTCTTAATGCTTTCCCTACGATGCACCAAGCTCCCCTTTATCTCTTCAACCGTTACACTGATCTTGGAAAATTCCAAGGAACTGTTGATGAAAATATTAAATTTAACATCAAACTAAAAACGCCTGATGATATTGATTTCGCAGTGAATAATCTAACGAAAATTATTCAAACTGCTGCCTGGACTGCTACTAACACTAACTTACTTTCACCTAAATACAATCCCATTCCAGAACAGTTAAGAGTTATAATAGTTGAAAAACGCAGAGCCCGAGCTCTTTACCAACGTACTCGCTTCCCTTCTCATAAAAAAAATTATAACCGTTTAGCAAACTCACTAAAAAAACTGATCGCTAAACACAAGGACACAGTTCTCACTCGTAATTTAACCAATCTTTCTCCAAAAGATGGCAGTCTTTGGAAAACTACTAAGAAAGTCCTACGCTATAAAGCTTCTAATCTACCATTAAAAAAATTAGACGGGAGTCTTACCACCTCTGATACAGAAAAAGCTGAGTTGTTCAAACTACACCTCTCTGAGACATTCCAACCACACTCAGATATTGTAGATTTAGAAAACATAACTATCGTGAATACGGCTCTTAATGCTCCTCTTCAACCCTCGCCTCAGTTAGATCTTTCTCACCTAATGACATTAAATATCTCATACATAAATACCCACGCAATAAGTCACCTGGTTTTGACCTCATTACGGCAGAAGTTGCCAGAAATCTACAGAAAAGGGCCATTGTTCATCTAGCTCATATATACAACTCAATACTCAGACTCTCATATTTTCCACTGCTTTGGAAATTTTCAAATATAATCATGATCCAAAAGCCAAATAAACCCCCTGATTCTACCTCTTCCTACAGACCAATAAGTCTCCTACCTTTTTTTGCAAAAATCTTAGAAAGACTTTTGCTCAAACGTATCGCTCCAATCATCGCTGAAAAACAAATTCTCCCCGATTATCAATTTGATTTTCGTACCTCGCATTCAACCATTCACCAAGTCCAACGGTTGGTAGATGCAATTTCCTACTCTCTCGAAAAAAAATTATATTGCACTTGTGCCTTCTTAGATATTTCGCAGGCATTTGACCGTGTTTGGCATCAAGGTTTCATATATAAATTGAAATCCTTCCTACCTACACCCTACTTCATACTTTTCAAATCTTATCTCGCTGATCGCTCTTTTAAAATTTCCTATGGGACTGCCACGTCTGAAATAGCAAGTATAAATGCTGGAGTTCCTCAAGGTGGTATTTTATCTCCATTACTATACAACATCTTTGTCTCTGACCAACCCACATTACCTAACACCTCAGTCACGGACTACGCGGATGATAAAGTGATTATTTCGATTAATGACGACCCATCCTTGGCCTCCTTACATTTACAAAATCATCTAGGCTTGATGGAAAGATGGTATACTAAATGGAAATTTAAAGTAAATCAAAATAAATCTGTACACACTACTTTTACACTTAGACAAGCACCCTGCCCAAATGTACTAATGTATGGCATCCCTATCCCTCCATCATCCTCAGTAAAATATCTTGGTCTAACACTCAATCAACGCTTAACCTGGGCTCAACACGTACGTGAAAAAAGACTATCCCTAAACAATCGACTACGTATACTTAAGAATTTAATTGGTAACAAAGCCACCCCTATAAATATCAAACTCCTCATGTACAAAACCCTACTAAAACCTATCTGGACATACGGATTGCAGCTATGGGGAAATGCTAAAAAGTCAAATCTGATTAAGATACAAGCTTTCCAAAATATAACCTTAAGGAAATTAGTTAACGCCCCTCCATACATATAAAACCATACACTACATATAGATTGTAACTTAAAAACTATTCATGACGAAGCTAAACTGCTAAACGTTTTTATAAAAAATTTCATAACCGCCTATCTTCTCATTCAAATCCTCTCATCAAAAACCTATCATCTCTCACAATTCCAGGCAGCCCTCCAAGGTGACTTAAACGTAGATTGTGCAGAGATTTATTACTTTAAACATAAACATAAAAATAAAAAAAAATAAAAATCTACCCATATAATTAAATCACACTAGATTTAAACAAGTTGAAAGTGTCATCAGTGCAGGGTGGCTTCTTTCCTCAAATTTATGTATCATGTTATTGTTTGTTTCCTTCTTTAGTTCTTTTCGCACATATACTTATTATGTCTTAGTTAGGTACTTAGGTATAGATTGTATATTTTCTTCTAAAAATAAAAAAAAACAAAAAAATATGATAACAGTAACCGGTATATTATATTTGGCTAAAATACTGTAGGCGCAAATATTTGTCGGCTAAATTACTGTCAGATATAATGTTTGTCGGTTAAAATACTTTCGGCCGTAACATAAAAGCATAAAACATAATTTCAAATTATTTGCTTGATAGTTGGTTAAGTATGTAGAATAAATAAATAATTCAATAACAAACATACAACAATACTAATTATCAACTATTATTGGTGGCCAAGGGCGTCATTTTAAGGGGTATTTAATTCGTAAATATTCAACTTTGAGAAAAGTTCTTTAAAAATAAAATAATAATTTGAAAAAAAATTCACATTAGGTTCACAAAAGTTCTAATTTTAAATCTTTAGCTACAAACATTGAACATTTTCTAAATTTTAAGTATGTATTACTTGACTATAAGTATATGTTTGTAATTAAATATTAATAATGTTGGTAATTACTCAAGGTAATTAAAGTTAAAAAAAAAATATTTGTTTCATCCGATGTCGATTGATTCGCCGTCTGCCGGTGACTCGGTGCAAACTGTTTCGGTCGGATCGTTATAAGAGGGCCCACCGAAATGGTCGTGGCAAATTATACCAGTCCTAAATTCCGTTACTATATTTCATCGATTAACACGGCAACAATGACGACTGTGGCCACCGAAGTCAAGATCGAGACGCCGCCCGTCTCGTCGTCGCACGTCTCGTCGCCGCTGCATGTTCGCAGGCTGGCAGAAGCGGACGTGCAGCAGTGAAGCCGCGATCTCGCGGAGACGCCGTTCTAGTTCGATGCCGAACATCGCTGCAGACTTACTTGGACAACGCCAAGTGTATATCGTGTACAGAAAATACTAACATAAACATTTGGCAAAAATTCCAAGTATCTACGGTTATTTGTTTTTGAGTTAGCACTATGTATTATTATATTATGTAGGTATGCGGTTATCCATAACATAATCAAAAACGTAAATGTAAAATAACAAAACACTAAACACATATTTAATGAATACAATTCAAAAAAGTCGTTAATTATAATATTGTATTGATTCACTAAGACAAGACAAATTTTTTATTAAATCGCTTCATCATACTGTACGAATTTATTAAATTTATTTTGCCTTGAATTTTACATAAAATGCAAATACTTGAAGACAAAATATTTTATATTAGCCAATATTAAAAAGTTTTCACTGTCGCTTAAAGTTTAATATAAGCGCTGTCAACGACCACAACGTTGCAATTTGTTTGCGGTGTAAAAGTTACCAGATTCATTAGGCCCCCGAGCTACGTTATACTCATTAAAAACTAAATCGATAAATAAGAAATAAATTAAGTACAAAATTGTAAATACGTTGTTTCTACCAATTTATAAACTTTTTATAAATTGAGTTCTTTTTATATCATACCGTAAATTTAAAACTTTTGTATTTATTTTGCTAGTTGAATAGTTGATTATGGCAAACATTATATAAACAATGATTTATTATACCACTTTTTCACTCGGTCTCGGTGTATGGCCCTATCTTCAAAATAACTAATCTAAAAGAGTTCTGCTTAAAGGTTAGATCAGTGGTTCTCAACCGGTGTGCCACGGCACACTACTGTACCGCGAGATCGACTAGATGTGCCGTGAGAAATGTCATACATATTTAGGTGCGTGGCGATAACCTAATGTCTTCGCCGAAGTTGCCAAATATGTTGTGGTTGTCAAGTGCGTGAGTGTATCGTGAAAACTTGTGATGTACCACAGTGTGCCGTGAACCAAAAAAGGTTGAGAACCACTGGGTTAGATAGTTGTAATTCAATAATAATAATAGTCCTAATGTCAGTAAATGGTCAAGTAATAAATAACAATGTATAAAATTAATATATATTTTATTTTAAATCCATACGTTTGTATTAATGTACCAATATGGTATCTACATCAATAATAGAACTAAATTAAGTTTATTTATTGTTTTAGTATTTTATGTAAATATATGTTACTGATAATATTGGTATACATTAATAAGCACACAAGTACTGTATCCACTTTTTGTAATTTTTGTGAAAATAAGTTATGTTGTGTATGGGCATAATAATATAATAATAGTGTGCAATCGATTCTGCTTCCGATGACAAGTTCATAATATTGGATATAGGTATCAATATCACGGCATTCAAAAAGTGAACATTTTCGCTTGTGTGTGCTTTAAAGTATCGATGGGTACACTAATGTAAAATGTAAAGAACCAATAATTGAAGACCAAGGATAAGATTGAATTATTGGAGTTATATATCAATAATTTGAGTGATCCTCAGAATCTTTTTGGAAAAATATTATGCTTTAGATTTTAGAATATGCAATTAAACCCCAAAAAAACAATAAAACAAAAAAATAATATAACCATACCTACTTTTTGCATTTTTCAGTTACCTACTGAACCAGTGGCTGAATTAAGGGGTGGCCCCCACCAGGGGGTTCGGATGCAGGTACACACATACACACATAATACACATATAATATATATATATTAATTTTAATTCGGGATACTTGAGTTTTAGTAACAATCTGCCATACTACCTTCAAAAAAACCCTTAACCTCTAAATTAAACAACATTTTAAGTGGTTGTAAAAGGCGTAATACATGGTTTCTTACAGTCGTAGGTGTGATGTGACGTAGAGAAAATAAATTCAAGTCAGATAATTTTTACTATTTTTGAGCAACATTAGAGTAAATAATTACATCATCTAATTTGACATTGGTTATAATAATATATTGTACTATTATTTGACTTTAAAAATAAAAATGTTGCTAATTTAAATGAATATTGCGATAGTTAAACGAGCAGATTAAATAAATAATTTTATAAAACTAGACTCAATTTATTTGGAATCATTTTGAATCATCTTTCACGTCTTTGATCAAGCATATAGATAACATGCTTAATGCAAAATCTCTTATAAGTTTATATTTTTCAACGGGTAATTCTTTTCAAAAGCACACGTCCATGATAAATTAAATAGGTGTGTCAGCAACTTCATGATACAGATGTCTGTGACGTAATCATTTCGTCAACAGGCTAGAGGCAGAGTGACGGTGGAGTCGGGCATCATGCGTTAGAGAGAATTACCCTTTTATTCGCGTAATATAAGAAGACTCCCGGGTTTGATGCCTTGCGGCCTCAACTGCGGACCTTCCATTAGCGCTGAGCTCTATTCAAGGAGGTTCACGTTCGACGTCCTCTCGACCGTACGACGCCGACGCCAAAGGGGACGTGCCATCCCCGACCAACGACACGCGTGAGGAACTGAGGACACCGACAATCACGGAACCGTTTGCCTGCCCGATGACTCCGTCTTAGGTGTGGCGGGTGACAAGTCTGGCTCACTTGAAACCCTGAACTATCACACCTTTTTGTATTCCCAGTCTTGCCGTCACTAGTAGGACATGGCTCAACACCCGATCATGCCCAAGCCTGAGCAAGTTAATGTTAACTTTTAACTGAGTTGAGTTAAGTTGATAGAAAACATTATAAAAAGCTTAAATAAGTTATTAGTTATCCTAATTTTGAACTCAGTTAAGTTAAAAGTTATTTGAAAACTTATAATTAAATTATTAACTCAAGTTCTTTCTTTATTTTTTATATATAAGCTGCTAGAAATATGGTTTAAAATAATAAAAAGTAAATGTTTATGCAATTCATATCATCAATAATAATTTTATTAGATTTATTATTTAATTATTAATATTTAATTAATATATTTAATATTTATTTAATTATTATTTATAAATCAACAAAGTTGGATTTGATTAAAAGTAACTCGTTATTTATTAAATTTATATCAATACAAATCAGTTAGGTTAAAAATTAAGTTAATGAAAATTAAATTTTAAAAATTTTAGTTAAAAAGTTAAAATTAACTGAACTTTAACTTTTTAACTCGTTTATGCCTAGGTTTGTTCATGCCTACCGACTTAAAGAGGCTTCAAAGGGTCAAGCCACCAGTTGCTTGCACGTTCACTCACCGCTTAGTCTCGAAGACATACCCAACATTATGACTGAGCCTGGCACGCCTGGACCTTTGCCGAAATAAATTCTAATATCAGTTATCCAGATAAATATTGGACAGACACCATCCACAGGGTCGGTTGCCCCATGAACGATCACAAACCTAATCGAGGGACGTTTCAAGTCAATTTCAACGTAAAATATTTTACACCTATTTCTGGATTGTAGGGTGTAAAGTGTAAACTATCCTAAAATGGTCTAAATATTAATTAATTGGATGTTTAAAATGTATTTAAAATGCGAAGATTAATAATATTGTATTGTTTTAAATACTTCGAGAAATCCTAAGGTGCTATTCGGCGTATAGCATAGGCGAAATATGTACGTATTAAACTTGGCGTGGTGAAACGAATACGACGGTTGGATTGTTCGGACTCGAGATATTTTATACATTGCTCTTTTGGGAGTAAAAGTATATGCTTCTACGTCACTAAGTTAACAGATTTTCCGTGGCAATAAATATTTCATTTATGTCCAAAAAGTAAATTTAAGCCCCAAAATAATACGAAAACAAACTTACGCGTTAACATCGACTCTTCCGGTGAAACCTAGCTGTGCCATATTTATCTAGGGTGCAGTACGCTGCCGCAGAAGCCGCTTCGGGCTAAATAAGGATCAGTACATTAAACATTATAGTTAAAAACACATAATATTATTATTTTGTTTTAACGTAGCTCATCAGTCATCAGTCATCACCATACAATAAAATACCATCAGACTACCATACTAAAAACATTAATTGTCATTGTCATTTGATTATGTTGATAACCGAATTAATTAAGTACAAAATATTATGACGTGTACATATATGTGTAATTTGTAACAATATAATAATATCTATAGTACCTATGGTATACGCCTAACCTGGCGTATAGGTACACTTGCACACTTGTGCATGTGCCTGTTCTCCCACATTATATGGATAATATTTCACGTGAATGCGGAATTTAAGAAACTTTGTTTGGCATTGTATTTAAAGAGAAATAAAAAGTAACATAAAAAATGCCATTCCTGACACCCTCGTCTCGCCGCTTGGGGATGTACGTCATGCGATATTTCTCGTATTGTTTGAGTTGTAATTATGGTAATAGAATTATGTGCATAGTTGTCCTTGATTGTCGCTGATTTTGTATTTGGTTTACGAGCCCCACAGTCGGTTCGGTGGCGTTGTATATATTATTATTATTATATGTATAAATAAAAAAGGAGGAGTGGCGTGGCAGTGGCGTTCGTGAATTTCGAAGTTAACTAACTTCGGACTTGATTGAATTACCACGGGGTGCGGTGACGGGGCCACCCTTTTGACCGCACCCCTCGCAGCACTGCCGACCGTTTTTAATTGCAACGGCAAACACGGGTCGTTTAACGTTCGTTATATTTGTAAGCGGCAGTGCGCCACGGCGGCGGGCACATATAATGTATAAGGACTAAGGATACCATCCTGCAGAACCTGAAGACACCGCTATTGATATATGTATATATATTATACATATATTATATAAACGTTTATTATATACATAAATATTGAGAGATGTGGTAGGTATAGTGGTATACTAACAGCCAACCACTGACAAGGTAATACATAGGTATACAATATATCTTTAATATAGGTATATTGTATATGTGGCATATGTTGTATACTGTTATAGTACTCGCTAGGTACGTGATGAATGATGATACAGTAATGACTAATAATATTATATTCTACGATGTGATAAATACTGTAGTTTTCGTGATATTTCTCTTCCCTTTTTTACAGATTTCTTTTGATTGCTCAACCCCTCTTCCCATCACCAATGTTGATGTTTCAGCATGGTACACGACAATAGGGCATTGCTATAATATGTGTATGTAACTGGACATACAAATGTATTATTATTATTTACTTCCTATTATCTTCTGTAACACATACTATATAACTTTACATTATTATACTCTACCACTGCAATCAATACAATGTATGATTGTGTTATATGTTATATGTAGACATATATTCTATTTTCAATATGTTTGAAAAAAAAAACAAGTCGGTATTTTTTATTTTCATGAACGGTCAAAAATGAAAAAAACTATAATATACACAACAATCATAAAAAGTACATGTATATTGTTTGTATCTAAAAACGTCACAGGGAGTAGTTATGTGCGGTGAGAGGAAAAAACAATGGTTAAAATCACATTATGTTAATCGAATTGCATTTTTTCCACGGATGGAATTACATAAATTGTAGAATTAAAAATGCGTGAATAATATTATCGAATAGTATAACAAATAACGTATTATATAATATTTATGTTGTATGATAAAGCATAATATATTAGCATTATCTTATCTTGTATAATTGACATTTGACAAGTGCTTTAACGAACAAAAATAATAATAAATTAGAATTCCTATTTGAAAATATTTTTATTCTAAGAAATATGGTTTTTATTAATACTACTTGATAATATTTTATCTAATAGTTTTGAAAGTAATTTCTTTTGATTTTTTTGTAAAATAAAATAAATAATTTTAATTTCATGTTTAAAAATAAAATCTCAATGATTGATATTGTTTATTAAACTTATATGTATAATGTATATAGCTGTATTCTATTTTTTCAGGTCTACCTAGATAATAAATTCAAGCTACGCAACTTTATATCTTGGGACTTAGATTGTTGCCAATATAACATCACATGTACGCCACTTACTTATATTTATTACGTACCTATTCAGTTTAATACAATTTATTATAAAATAGAAATACGATCTTGGAGACTATGAGTTCATCAAGAAAAGGATGGTGATTTAATGTTCGGGAGTTTATTATGATGAATATTTAATTTTGTGTACCGTGTACGATTTCTGCTGCCATGGATTTCGAAAATCTAGCACCACATATCATAGTTCATGGACAGATTTACAAACATGTAAAATCCACATGAGACGAAATAAAAAGACCTTCACGTAATCACGTGGATATACATTCGCGCGTTTGTCTTTTAAATAGTACCTAAATATAGTTATTATATATATTTAGAACTAATAAAGATTGATATAAAATGTAAACCATTTTTATTGATAGTGATTTCAACTATATATAAAGTTTATTTGCATAGTGAACCATATATTTCGTATATTGTTGACTCTTTACTCATGTTAAAAAGATTTGATTATTGGTCGGCAAACCCTATTACCACTTTTAAACGTGATGTCTGCAGTTTGGAACGGTTTGTAATTGGATTCGGCTAACTGGAAAGGTACGTAGAACTAGCCCTTAGTCGGAATCGGCATATTTAGTCTGTATTTACTATTTGCTAACACTAGGGGTGGGTAACCGGCGGCTCGCAAGTATAGTGTTTATTTAGAAAGGCGCTGCGTCTTAACATTTTTATTTTTTGGAAAATTACCAATAAAAAGCTATTAAATACAATCGGTCTTGCAAGAATTTTAAGTTATGAAAACTGTTTCTTTGGTATTTCTGCCTAGAGTAAAAGCAAAAAAATAGAGTTTATAGTTTATAGTGTTTATACTAATGAATACTAGACGTTAGTGTCATTTTAATCAGACCCAAAAAATGTGATTTTAGATTCTGAACGGAGTGTGTTTGTGTGTGTTTAGTCGATCATCAGGTTTTAGAGCAAATATAATTTTTATTTTAATTTTTTAATTAAATGCATTTTGATTTAAAAATTATTAAGTTAATGATGTTAAGTATATGGTATTATGAGACTGATATAGTAAATTGAAACATTTTATCCTTAAGACACAGCAAGATTTTTTCGAAAAAAACATTCAATTTGATAAAACATTCAATTTGATCGTACCTATTACTTATTTTGAAAATTGTGTATAGTTAAAAATTTAACAACACTGGTGGTATATTAATCATTTAAGCACGTGGTATCGTGTCATATTAAAGAATTCCATTGTTATTAAATTAGACAATAAATGTATGCAATTGTAATTCCAAAAACAATATACTGTATGTTATCCACAATTAATTTTTAAACTTAAATACAAAATAGGACGAAAATATATATTTAACAAAACCCATCAATCTGCAGATCAAAACATGTAATGATCTAATTTAAAATAACGAAATTAAATAAAATTAACTTTATATCTCGGCGAAATATCAAATATTATTTAGACGTTCAATGCTAGTATTATTTTCCCCTGTCTAAGAGCTAATGGTCATCCATTTGTATTTGTAACTTTCACTTACACCAACGCATAACCAAGTTAACCAGCGCTGCCCATAAAACTAGCTTTGCAAAACACACACCCTCTCCTCCACTCGGACGCGCAATGGATCATATATAGGGTGGTGTCACTATACCATATAGCGCACTACAGTCCGGCACCCTCGCGAGCCCCTGGTCGACGCCACCTTGATCATCCACCGGGAAGGAGGGGTGGTAAAATGAAATATATAAACGCGGAGTGACATAACTTGATAAAAATTGAGATGTATGGACGTCGTAAAAACGCCGGACCTTCCATAAAAATGGATTTCCGGCAAATAGCCTTTGCCCACTTTCTTTTCAAAAACATTCGTATGGCGTAAGGAGGGTGAAAAAAGTGCCCATTGACAGTATTTTACATGGATTAACGTCACCCGTAAAGAATTTTCAAAACCAATTTTCATAACTTTTAGTGCGTCATGTATTTATTATATTAATAAATATTTTTTTCCATTTAAGTTTATTTGATTTCTTGACCTTTATACGATGTTAACAAATTATGATATGTACATACCCAGATACTCAGATGTATATATATATGTACTTTAATAAATACATTATATATAGTTTATACTCTAAATGTTTTGTTTTTATATTCTAGGGAACTAGGGAATTGCCACAATATGTAACGTGAATTTGGTTTTCTATGAATGGTTTGTAGATAAGTTATCGATCATTTGCATTTTACAACAAGACTCATTTTGTACATGTATAACTGAATGTTATTCATTTGCTCCTTGCTGGACAGAATATTCCAAATTTATATGATACCCGTCATCCCGATTTTGAATTATATACATGTTGACCCTTATCCACTATCAAATATCAATATTTTTATCCTAAATAAAAAATCATATAGGTAGAAAATATTTAGTAACTGTTGGGGGTACAACAATAGTTTATAATCATGAATTATCTGCAGAAATTTGTGATGGAAAAATGAAAAACAGTTATGTCAGTTTCTAGAAGTCAATTTATATAGATTGTAGAGTTAGTTTTTTATATTTATGCAGTCCTTATAAGACAAGTATATTACTTTAATTCATATTTGTATAGATATTTGTTTATTCGTACATTATTATTACAACTGTATAGTGTAGATCAGATAGGTAGGTTAGGATTCTGTGTAGGTATATTGTACAATAGTATTTCAAAATGGTTAATGAATAATGAATTAATCACACTATCGCAGTTAGCTTTAATAGCCTATGCTATAGTTTTAACATATTTATGATGTAATATTATTATATATAGATAAAAATTGTTTAAAAATAGTCCTTAAGAATAATCATTTCAAAAATGCTGTTTAAAAACTCCATAGTTTGGTGTAGAATGTAAATATGTCTAATTTTAAAGGTTATAATAATAAGAATAGTAATGTAAAATGTAAATAATACTTTGGGTTAATGTGCATACGATTCCTATTTAATAAATAAGGTGTTTAAACGAAATTAATTTGTAAATAAAGTATACCTATATTATTTAGATGATTATGGTAGGTATTTAAATTCAGTATTATCAAATTAAGTTCTACTTAGGTATTTTGACTAAAAATATTCACGAAACTAAATTAACGAGCCTTACGAGTTTGTTCGTTTCTTTAATGTTTCTGTAAGTATAATATTATATGTTTTATGTAACGGTGTCAGTATAATATATGCACACATAATTAAACACGATACTCTTACACAGCAACAAGGGCATACATAGTTATATAGATACAACAAACAATTTTGTAGTACCAATAAACCGTTGCCAAAATTAAGTTTGTAAGAGAAAGGTAAACTTATTAGGATTAAATGATGTTATAATCTAGTAGATTGTGAGAAAATCTCGGGAAATTCATCTTCTAAAATTATTTTGGATATTAATTTAGAGGACAGCTTAGTTATTTGACTACAGTTAGTTAAATTTAATCTCAGTTTAAAACATTATTAATGTCCAAATATCTTTGTATATTTAAGAAAACAAAATATTAATAAATATCAAAATAAAAATATTTAAACACATATTTATCATAATTATGACAATTACACAACTATATTTCAACTAAATAAGACTTAAATTTAAATACAAAAATTTCTGGAAAAATAAAAAAATATTTTTTTTATTATGAATACTAAATGTACTCAATTATGTAATGTATGGATTTTTTATGAATTTAAAAATTTTTTAAAGTGGTCAATAGTTACAATGTAGATATATATTATACTAGGTAATTCAAATTGGTATAAATATTTCTGGCGTTGTATGTTTAAATTACAATATAAGATAATATTTGCTGTGAAATTATAAGGACTTGATAAAGTAATTGACACTAATTGTATATGGATGACATGAAAAACCTTACCAACCCACGAAGCATAATTGATTTATTGATGTTAAATTTATATTAATTATATTTTATTTATTAAATTGATTTAAGTAAATAATTTGTTATTAAATATTTTTGTAGGGCAATACAAATAATTTCAAAACATTTTAAGCAGTGCTTTTATAGCTTATTATAGATCAGAAATTAAACACAGATATCCTATGTCATACTCATAAAAGTAGTTTTTTGAATTCTTCAAAGTTTTTCATTTTTGAAAGAATCTTGAAAAACAGTAAAAAATGTGTATGTAGTTTTAAAAAAAAATATTATTTCAAGATAAATCTTTGGTGTAATGTAAACCAAATTATGAGTGGTATACAAAAATGTTGAATATACCAATATGTCCAGATAAGTATATGCCTAATTTGGTAACCATTATAGAATTCCTCATTCAGATAAGCTCTATATTAAAAGTATTTATAAATCAATGGACGGAGCAAGACATAGTCCTTCTACCCCCTGGTTCAGTGCAATTTATTATTGCTATCTCCATTCTCCTCCGAAACTACTAGACCGCTTTTCATTCATGAGGATTGAAATATATGTATTCATTAACATCTGAAGGGTGCATGGATTAAATTTGGCTTTTCTAGATGCTGTCACTAAGTAATTAAGATTAATTACTCATCAACACAATAATAATAAAATGTTTTGACTAACCAATCATAACTTATATGGCCAACAATATGACAACTAGAGCCTAGAGTTTTTACATTTTCATGATATCTTCTTACCGCAATGTAGGGGTGCACAGTGCACTTAGATGAGTTTTTGATCGAATACCATAGACCATTAAATAATTTTTAAATTTTATTAACATTCCGGGGGGGGCTGCATCCCCCTCAGCCCCCCCCTGGCTACACCACTGAGTTATATTATGATTGGATATAATATTAATTAGTGATCTACCAGCAATTTAACAAGTTTATTATCTTAAGAAATAGATAAATATTATATATTTTTTTTTTAACTAGTTTGAAAAGACACTGAATATTTAGTTGATGATAAAAAAAATAACAAATAAATAATAATATTATTGACCTATCCTCCACCTCACTTTTTTCCACGGATCCACCTAGTAAATAAATCTTTATTCTCCGAAAATTCCCATCAAATCACACCTACTGCACAGATGTGCCCTTCTTTTCTGCAGCATTTATTTTATAGTAGTATTATGTATAAGGTAAAGATATCTATAAATGTACAAAAATGTATAACATACATAATAGAACTTTAATTATTAGTTAATAAACAATTTATTTGTCTCATTTTATAACATGCTTAATATATTTTACCAGTTATTTAAAATATCAAATTGTATATTAATTGTGATTTGTATTATTGAACATGCAGATAGACACTTTTATACCTACCGGCTACCACCAACATTTTCTATTTATTTATTATAATTATATATTTATTAAATAATTAGGTCATTCTTGCAATTCCTTCGTATTGTAAAGTAATTATTGTAAGGGTAAAATTTTGAATTTAATTAGGTAACCCACATGTATGCTGGACAATAGGTATAAATACAGTATAGTATTGTAGCAGATTAACCGCAACCCCGACTCTTTTAGAAAAGGGATTGCAATAATAAATCACCTATGTAATCGAATTATTTCACTTACAGTTCACTGGGCGCACCATAAACATGGTCACTTTTGTACAGATTTATAAACGAAGATAAAATAAAACGATTTTGACCTTTGGGTCATAATTTAAAATTAACCTCTCACATTTTCGCCATTGTTGAAATAAATGTCGTTTACATTTATTATTGTAAGTCTAAATCTAACATTTTAACTTATTAACTATTTATTTAGGTACAATTATTAAATATTCCATGGTACGACTACAAGAAACAATCAACAATCAGATTAATTAGAAAGACGCCCAATATGAATATATTTATAATGTATTCATTAAATATATTGTAAAACGGCTTTCTCCCTCAAGATCATCAAATCAAACAAATAAATTTTCACAATTAGTAAATAGCTGAAATTCTGAATTAGTAATCTGAAAATGATAGAAGAAAATATTTTTGAATTCTTACAAAGTTCTAACAACTTTATTTTATTAACCATGATTGGTAACAGTTATTGTGGTAATAGTTGCTGTAAGTTATATAGCCTTATAGGAGATCTTTGTGAGAATGAATTGTCTAAAATATTCATTGTGAAATCTTAATTTTGAAGTCTCAACGTACCTATAATATGTCAGTATTACGAGAGAGCTTTGACTCATCACGTATATGCAAATATTTATTGAACACCGGACAGAGTGAATGATCTCAGAAAAAAAATACCGAAGAGGTTTCTGAAGCGTTTGGCACCCTTTTGTTGATAAGACTTGCATTTTAATCAATGAACATTTAATCTTTTTTCACTAAGAAATAGCTAAGTATATAATAATTTAACAACAATAGTTAGTGGTTTTTTTAATATACTTTTTAAATGTACATTAAAAAAAAAAAATAGTTTACGTATTATTAGGATAGACGAAATCAGGAAAGGACCCAATCAATATTTTTTGTATCGCATAACTTACGATTTACGAATCATGTCTCCGCACGCCTCTATATATAATATGCTACAGTTATAATATATTATAACCGTATAAGTGATATTGTTTTCAACGGACTTAACGACGTACCCTCGGGGAATCATAACTATCGTCCCGTCGTGGCGTCGTGCTTAAACGTACACGGAGTAGGTAAACATAATATTATTATATCGAACGGCAAGCGAACGGCTGGGGCGCCGAACGAGCCGTAAAAGCCACTCGTATTTATACACCGTATTATATTATACCGCGTTCGGCGAAGTAAATACACGACGATAGAAACTCAGTGGGTGGGGACGTTTTCCGCGGTATTACATTTACCGGGTGATCCATTTAAAGCGAGACACTAGAATTATTTCAAAAACTGTTAAAGTTTTTAAGATATATTTTTATATATTATACAGTAGAACTCCGATTATCCGGACTAGTTAATGTCGAGGGTGGTCCGGATAAGCAAATATCCGGATGATTGACGTGTGATATATCAAAAGTTCTATAATTGTACGAATATATTGTATACGTATGTATTTATTATTCATATATAATGTTATGTAATATAATTTAAAATTCGTAACCATAAACAAATGATTTTATTATATATTTAACTGAAACAAAATAATCCTTAATTACTGGTGTTTGATTCTTCTTGCCTCTCAAACCATTTAAACGCCAAATCCAATGCACCAAAAGCTTCAGAATTTTTAATTTACCTACATCGGAATGACGGATATTATTAAGAATAATATATAATATTATCTATTCTTTATCTAATCTAAAAACGACTAACAGGTGTATGAATAACGGTTTTTTTTCTCGTCCGGTTAATTGGACGTCCGGATGATTGGCGTTCGGATAATCGGGGTTCTACTGTATATTACATATTTACGTACTATGTTGTTAAAAACTTAAATAAAAAATATATTTTTACTATTTTTGATAATTTTTTTAAATTGTTTTAGTGACAACTTATATTTTTAATTACTAGCTCATTCTGAGGGAGAATGTTTTTCGGAATACTGTAATACATAAATATTGAATTTTAGACTAGTAGTCGATGAATTATGAGTCATAACTACTAAGTATTTAAAGTTTGTTCAGCGAAGCCGAAAGGTACAAGAGTACCCCGCAAAATGTTGGTCCACTGACCACTAGTCTGCTCCTCTAAACTTTATATAATACTAATAATTTAATAATTATTCAGTGAGTAGTAATAAACTATCCTTTTCCGAAATTTGATATTTAGAAATCTAAACACTCCAAATAATACTGCTTCGGAATACGAAATTTAAAAAGTGCACAGTTATTCAAAATTGTAAGAACCTTAAAAAATGAAAAGTAACAATAAAAAACTATAAAAATTGTTGTCTTAGTGTAACGCCTAAATATTGTGCAAAAGAAATATTTTCAAAAACATTAGTGTTTTCTGAAATAATGATACTGTTTTATGTTAAATGGATCACTCCGTATACGTATATATAATATTATATATATATATCCACACCTAAAGCTCCGCTGGTACCGTGTAATTCATTAGTTAATTGCCGGCCGCGCGCCCTGTTTAATTAAAATTAACGCTGGTGCTCGTTTATATATACCTACGTTAATATATTATGTATAATAATAATGATAATAATAATATATGCGTGCGGGACGATAACGCGAAAAAGACGCATCGGCGGAGTGGGTGGGTATACTGGAATCGGTGTGTAGGTGAAGAAGTCTTATCTTGGGGTGTCGTATAATTAAAACCGAGCGCAAAATTGCTATACATATCCGCTTTGTGTGTGTGTGTGTGAGAGAGGTGGTGCTCCTGTTGCAGTTTAAGTATAAATCCACAACAACGGGGTGGGTGGGGAGTACAGTATATATATATATATATATATATATATAATGTATACACAACTATATTATGTTCTCTCTTGGCCGCCGCCATCTTTGGCGCGCGCATTGATTAATCAACCCCCGAACGCAAACTGCCGGCGGTTTAATTAATTTAATTTTACAGGTACCTATATATAATATAATATACATAATAATATATACCTACGGAATAAACCTTTCTTCATCAAAGCATAAACACCTAAATGCGTGTGCACTGTGCTTACATTATAATATGTGGCCATGTAGCAGAGCATCATATTATTGTATACCCTTTTTATTATGTATTCAGAATTAAAGACGTATCGGTGGTATACCTATAAGCACCATGTACACATACTTTACGGTAAACACGTGAGTATGTTATATACTTATACGCATCATATTTGAAAACAGTACCAACTACCTACTTAATTTAATTAATTATTGTGACGTCACCTCTCCACCTATCGCTCGTCTCACTCGCGACCTGTGTCAATCTGTTTATTTTTAAGAGGCCTCGCGGACTCGACCTCGGTGTGTGATATTATTGTTAGGAATCAGAGTTCCCTTATGCGAAGCAAAGTATATATTATATATATATGTATGTATTGTATTGGTTATTAAATATTAATGTATAAATGTAAATAATGTAATATATTTATGTTTAAGTTTTAGGCATATTTATAAACTATAACTGAGGGTTACCGATCGGACCACGGTGTGTCGCGGGTGCCGATATCCAAATGTGGGTTGATTGGTCGTCCGCGGCTCCTCTTCAGGTCGTTGTCAGCCCTCGACTTCCACTCTCGACCATCGACTATCGACCATCTATTGACTCTTGACTCAATCTACCGACTCTTGACTCTCGAAATCCACTACCCTGAGTCCCGGTCGGCTATTAACACGACGCGTGCTAAAAATCGAGTCAGCATAACATATATTGCACACATATAGGTATGTACATTTGCCATTGCTAATATTCAGTATATTAGCCGGGCTCAATGCAGGGAGCACCGTACGATGTCGAAGACGACAATCGTTACATTATTGTACCAACTGATAATTAATTATAGACCAAATATAAACCTACCAGCTACCACTCATTAAATATGGGTTAAAGGTATAAATAATAATACTTAAAAATAACGGTGCATACGATAATACCGAAATGGCCCTATATAGCCTAATGTATTTTTGGGTTTTTATGAACTGGGATTCTTAAAACTATCAAGGTATTTCTCGATGAACCATTTTTTGCGACCATACAGCGCATATTGCAGATTGAAAACTGTACCTACTACTTAGTATAAAATCTCCGAAATCTTTGCACCTTCGACGACTGCGAGGGCAGCCTCATCAATGCATCACGATTCACGAGCGACATTTGTTCACGCCATTTCACATACGCCTTCTACGGATACAGTAAGTATTTTAACCGAAACTGAAATGAAATAATAGTTTTTCGTTTATTGGCGAGGACTTATGGATACTTGAAAATTTTTTATTATAATGTCATTCGGAAACTTCAACAGACACAACAAACATAAAAAATTTAAAATTTCGATATAAATAATTTGTTCGTTTATACGACGACGTTTCTTGACAATCTCGCATATTATGCATAATTTTAGTCATAAAATCAATGCTGAATATTAAGTAGGTAACTATTTACTACTAGAGGTAGGTAACACGAATAAAATACATTTTTAATACTAAATATTAATACTTACATATTTACAAGTAGGAATGACAACAAACATTAGCACCGTGACACGAAAATTTAGAATTCGTCGTCTCTAAATATAATTGGTTAGCTGGTAAAGGTACGCTGTTGTGGCAAGGTTACAAACTCACCCATTTTATACAATAAAATATAGTATAAAAATTATAGCATTTGGTATACCTATATCAACCTTCCTCTCAACTCCCAAGTACTTTTTTGTGCAACAAAATACTAACAAATTATAGACAAACATATTTCAGTATCAGTGGCAACGATTACTTACAACAATAAGATAATTATTTTTGTACATCAAATAAAACAATGCATTAGTCATGATGATATTTATACATAAATGGCATTAAATGACATTTACATTAATTACAGATGCGCATTAGCGAATAATGTAGACGTGTATTTGACTAATTATACTGAAATATTTTTTTTGCAAAAATTTTATCGTGAAAAGAGCGAAGACCAACAATTGGCAAAATTTATTGATAGACCGTTACCTATTCGTTTGTGCGTGATATTTTTCGTAGCACGTACATGCCTTTTTGGAATTACGAATACGCAATTAGCCTATGTGCGGTATGTATATAAATTTAATTATACAAATTTAGCTGTATTTGCAAGTACATTTAGTCGGCACAGCGTGTAAACAGCTACGCAGTTAATTGGGTCGCAGTTTCGGATGAATCGGCGTTCAAACTGTTTTGTTTATCTTCCGATCGTTATCCAAACGAATTCCACTTTTGTAGAATATTATTATAATTTCGAAGTTTAAATAATTTAATGAACCTGCTGATTGAATTATGACAATACAGAAATCAATATTGGTTAACACTATTACACAATGCATGTATTTTGTATAAATACCTATCAATTAACCTAATACTTCCGTAGTTCGTTTAGTATAAAATAAAATGTATTATACAATTTACAATATAGTTATTGGCTATTACTTATTAGTATATCAGTAGTTTTTTATAAATCAATGGTGTAGTATTTTTATCATTAAATTCTTAAAATGTAAAACACTCAAAATACCAGTAGTACATAGTACCTACTACCTATCTATTTTCAGTAAAATATGGTAGGTATTTTTTTCTATTTTTTATCCAAAAATTTATAATTGGGTTATTTAAGTTATTTTCCTCTTTAGTTCTGTCATACCATACCTATTATTTACATTTATAACCATACTCAATTTATATTTGATTTTAATATTTTTACTAAGTAATTATCGCTATTTAATACATTGCTAGGTATAATACTGTGGGTATAATATATTATAAAATAAACTATATATATTAAAGTTAATAACTAATATGTTTACCCGACATAACCAGTATTTATGCCTATTAATTTATTTAATTTTTATTCTTGTTTTAATATTTTATGTTTGTACTCATTGTACTACAAAATATGACTCTTTGATCTTTCTTTAACAGTTATTGTGAAAAAAGGTTACCGAAGTGTTATTATAAATTATAATAACTAATAAGTAACAACTAATATTAAAAAAAATAATTTAATTTTAATGTATTATGTAAATTGAAGTACCTATTTTACGCAGACTATACAATATTTTAAGCAGGCTTATCGGAAGTTCTTGACAAAAAAAAGCGAGCAACAATTTTGTAGGATGAAAATTGAAGAAAAATCCTATTTATTGAAATTAAACCAAAAATTAATGTCTAAATGAATATTCATAAAAGAGTCGTGATTCGTGTACGTTGATAGGTACGTCAAGTGATATACTTAAATACTTAATGTAGCCTTATAAAATTATAATAATTTATAATAATTTAAATGCCTATGGATTTTCTGGTATATATTTTATTTCCAAAAGATCTATCTACGGTTATAGGTTTCTATGCAAATTAGTAATCACCATAAGTCGACAGCCCAGTTGACGGAGATAAAAAAAAATGTCAAACAAGAAATCCAATCACAGATATAGCTTGAATTTTCACTTAAAGGAGAAGTCTCCCAAAGCTATATTTGTATGCAAGCACATACATAGTGACCTAATGTAGTTTCGTAGTGTAGTAAATACATATAAATTATAATATGGAACAATGCATTTATTTACTTAAAATATAATATGCCTATAGTCTACATTATAGATATTGGCCACTACAGGATTTGTATAGTTCATGTAGATAATCGTCCTAAATACTAATAATATATTATATGTGTGAATCAGCTATATCTCGTATGCAGTGATGAGCCACTGAAGGTTAAACGATTTATTTTCTAATAGTATCAGCATCTAGCATTAGAAACTACGTCAATTTTCCCTACCAAGACTAAAAAACACTGAACTATCTATAAATAAGCTAGCTCAAACCGGTGTGAAAAAAAACGCACCGGGATGTTTGCACCATATTTGCACCATGCTATATAATATTATATGGTGTACTTATATTATTGACATGGTTCACGGAGCAGGAAAACATGAGTATTGCGCTCATCGCGATGATTGTTTGCGGAATAAGAATATTATACTAAAATAACAATAATATATTATAATATAATGTGTTATCGCGTGGAGGGGTAGTTCTGGCACGGACGCCAGGGGAGAGGGGTTATTTGTAGGGCAAATTTATTATTTCAGTCGCAATCGTCGAAATGGCAATACCGAAATCGAACAATCCTATTCGGCGGACGTACATCAATCACCGCCGCCGCCGCCGCCGCCGCCACGTCGTACATATTGCACGGCGCTGGCGCGTAAACCTCGCGGGACCGTCCGGATGCGGTCGGTTGCACGGAAGAGATCTTGTCGCGCGCACATACCGGATATAAAATAATATATACATATCGTCAGGCCGGCGACTTTACGTCTTGTCCGCATATAACGGCCGCCGGTAAGGCGCAATAATATATCGTTGTAAACGTGCGTGTAAGTCTCGTGTACGCGTGCATGTATATTATGTGTGTGTACGGTCGGCGGCGGTGTAAAAACGTGCGTGTGCGGTGACGTGCGTGTGCGTGCGGCGCGGCGTGCGGTGTAAAAAGAGCGAGAGTGACAAATTCGTTTCGCCCCGACACGGTCTGCCCGGCGCGGCGTCGGTGGTGGCGTTACCGGTATGTACGGCGCGGGCTGGGGCGGCGGCGGCGGTGGGCCCGCGATCATTTGTCGATAATGAATTGGGCCCCTCCGATCCGCATCGCACTTAATAAATAAACCGCCGGCGCGGGCGCCGCCCATACGCCCAATGGCCGTCCGTTAAACCGTACGGCCCCCCGACGGGGGAAAAGACCCCGGCCACCCCCTGCGCGATCGTCACCCCGGCAACCGCGAGCGGTTAGGGGACGGACGTTTGGCGCGTCGCACGCACATTATATATAACATATATATATATATATATATATATACTATGCCAACATTTGTATACATACGATATACATATATTTAAATAGGGAATCTCTGTCTCTGTATAAAACGCGTCGATATATAATATATATGTATAGGTACATACCGCGGAGGGGGCGCGCGCGCGCACACACACACACTCATACATACACATAAACATTATATTCCGATTGAGTGTCGATAACGGGGATGAGGGTGCCCGGGGTGGAAATGGTGCGCGCAATCGCCGTGTAATCGAGTGATAACGCGTTACCGCCGCCGCCGCCGCCGCCGCCGTCGTATGGACCAGTTGAAGAGATTCGCGTTGTCGTCGCCCGCTCTATGCTGCTGCACGCCGCGGCCGCGCCGTTCCCTGGCTCAGCACGGACCGTATAGCACAGACCGTCGTCGCCGTCGCGCACTGCGCCACAACGCACCGTCGACGCACTACCTGCTGCCCGGGGCCGCTGCCGATGGACTCGCGAGCGTCTTCGCTGTCGCCGGTGATCGACCCGGACGACTCGAGATCGCCTCCCGGATCGCCCGCGCCGATGACGCTCCTGCAGCCGCGCCAAACCTCCGCCGGGCTGCACGCTCACGGCAACCACAACCACAACAATAACAATAACAACGACAACGACAACGACAACGACGTCGACGACGACGACGACGACATCGACGACGACGACGACCGGCGATCGTCCGGTGCGACAGCGAAAGCGGCACGCGCACCACCCTCGCCGTCGGACCATCACCGGGCGCTGATCGCCGGAATCACCGCAGCCGCAGCCGCAGCCGTCGCAGGTACGTGCCAAGCATATACTGCGGTCGCGTTTAATCATATATTATTACGATATACATGTTCATGCAGCGTATCGTGTTATCGCAATATCAGTTTACGTTTTTTTTATGTATTTTATCGTTGTGTATTAAAGTTTACACTATTGTTGTTAGTTATTGCTATACGCCTTCGGAATATTTGCTCAAAATCTATCGGCTGAAATTCGGTGTCTTGTGTGGTATTATTATGCAATAGCTGCGGAATGACGCCACCATAGCGATTTCGGTAGTGTCGGTAGATTTTCAATAAATAATAATTATTGAATAATGTTTATATGGGCAAGGGCACTGCGGACAAATACGCGAAACACAGCGTAAATCACTTGTAAATCTATGAAATCGTGACAAATCGTGTTTTATGGTAGACGATAGAGAAACGACCTGATAGCAGTGAGAGAGAAAGTAAGGTCCAGGAGCCAACATTGTCAGAAAAAGATAGCATACAACTCAAGGTCTCAAGACCATGTATATTCTATAGCCTTTGACAGCGAGGGAAGAAGGAAAGACAAATATGAAGACATTTTTAGAGAAATATGGCTACGCAGAGTAGGGAACGCGCAGTCTATATGTGTATTAATATACCTATGGATATGATTGTAACTTTAACTGCAGAACTCTATGTTTGTTTAAGTAAACGGTTTAAAACATTTTATGATATACCATGACACGCACATGGCAAATTTTTGTGAACAACAGTTGTTTTCGGTGTACATAAAATATTAACGTTTTCGTTTTTTCGACATATTACTCATATTAGGTACGATTAATATTATTATTATATTCATTAGCAATAGATACAAAATCCAACGATTTAAAAACTCCCGAACGTCACTGTGTGGGCACATATAGCTTACGGGCTATATGTCTACGTGATATGTACATTATACTGCATGTCGGGTCAGACACCTAAAACTTAAATTAAATAAAATACATTATGTTGTATGGACTACCATTATATTATAATATAGAAGCTGGCAAATTACACATATTATGACACACGTGGTTAGTATATTGGTTACAACGATTTTCATTGTGTGCACGTCACGATGTCATATCCATAATTCATATTATTACTATAATAATATGTACCTGCAGATTAATGACATTTAGGGTATAAAGATTTGGATAGAAGCAGCTCCCTTTATTATCTGGAAGTTGATACAGAGATGTATACATTTTTTACTCTCGATCAATAATATACTTTTATACGCGGTAATAAAGTGAGAGATATAACAATACACTTGGTGGTGATGAGGTTCAATAATCCACTACATAATCGTTATTAATAGAGATATCGGTATAGAAAATTATAATGCGATTTCTAGAAAAATTATAATTTTAAATCATAAATAGTATATTTAAATACTTGTCCAGGTAATTATTTTCAAGGGGTCTAAAACTGGTAACATTTTTGGTGTTGCGTAATTACCAGTTCATAGTAAAAACAGTTTTGCGGGGGAAAGAACGGAGAAGGCCGCTACTTCTATAATATTTAGGAATCAAATTTCCACCGTACAGATAAGAGAACGTCTTTATTTCTGCGTATCGTTTTTCTATTTTCAATAACACTTCAATCAAAAAGTTATTTTCAAACTTGGATAATTTTTTTGGTATAAGTGTTAAGTGATATCGAAAAAACAGACAAAGCTTTCTTAGTTGTATGGTAACAATTTTATTTCTTAACTAAAAGTATTTTCCGAATGCTTCTTTCCCACACAAAACGGATTTTAAGTTTTAACAAACAAATTAAACAGAAAAAGGACGGCTGGCGTCCTCTTAAGCGATTAAGTCATTTAAATATTTAAATAGTTAGATCTTAATTATTAATACCTATATGAGTTTAATGTTACCTATATTACCTTGTAATATTTATTTAATTCTAAAGATACCAAATAATTACAATACAATTATAATTATTAATATGCCAGCTCTACACAATATAAGTTAAGATAACTTTGTAATATACTAATATGATTAGATGGAGAATAATAATACCTACATTAATGTAAATATTATTGTTTTACCGTAAACATTTATATTTTAAAGTTCTATAACGGATTACCGCCAACGACCTTAATAAATAATTGTATTTTTAAGTCATACAGCTAAAACACAAATCAAGATTTAAAAGAAATAACCTCCTGTTATACTCCATTCAACCATATAAGTGTATCTAGACTTTTTTAATTGTTTGTTAATTATTATTATCATACACATATTCAATAAAATGATTGGTTAAAAAAAGGTGAAAAATTATGTTATAGACTATATGGACTTGTAACTAGGACTATGATTTCTGTATAGGTACATTTCCATGTTTAATTCGTCTAAATTGGTTGTTGCAGATATGTCCACGATTTAGATTATTCTCAATTAAATAAAACAACTTTTTTCTTGCATATTTTGAAGTTTTGAACATAATGCATATAAATGTATAATTCGATTTTTAAAAACCTTATGCATTTTAAATGGTATTTAAATGGTGTATATATTGGGTTATTTCTCGAATTCTCATAAATTGATTTATAATCTTATATTGGTGAAACAACCTATATTGTTACATATACATTGTTTTTGTTTTTCATTAGTGCGGCAAGTTGTAGTCAATATAAATATTTTTAATTATTTATTATAATAATTATAATTAGTAGTTTCTGTTTCAATTAGTTTCTGATTTTTATGAAAAAAATATTAAATGTTATGTAGAAAAAAAAATGTTTTTGCATATTTTTGCATATTTTAGTAAATAAAATGCATATTTTACAATTTTTTGTCGCATATAAATTCCAACCCTACTTGTAACATACAATGACACATTGCTGGAATAGTATATAATATAATACAAATTCACTATTCAACCTTTGTGATATCGTGTAAAAGCTACAATAACAGCGGGTCATAAAATCTTACGATTTAAGTTGGTTGATAGTAAATTATTCCAAGCTAAGATTAGATATGTATATGATGAATAATATGTGCTGTCTTTTGTGTTTTTTAAATATTCACATTATATAAATGACTCAGTATACAACTGAACAATCGTGTTTACGACTAATTTTTTTATTAAATAAATAAGCCTCAGTATCTATGACCATTGGCATCAAAGGTAAAGATTCTTAAGATATGGTATTTACATAAACAATTAACAGATTTATACAATATTTCTGAGATTGGTCTTGATTAAAAAATGCATCATGAGACTTATGTTGTTTGGTTGGAGGGCTTCCGACAGGATATTTGATACCCCAGCTTCTCGTTTGTCCTTTTCAAAGGAACGGCATTCGGCTATAATGTTTTTCGACTATTATTCCATCACACAAATATGTTGTTCGGTGTAAATATTTAAATACCTAATAAATGATGATATCGTTATTATTTTCTTTCTTTTTATTAATTATCCAGTGGAAACATAGGCTATTGGGCGTTATCAGCTATTATAATGAGTAGAGGTCGGATTTATATTCTTTTAAAATCCTTAAAATATGATGTTTGTATGTCACATAAAATAAGCAATATATTCTCTTAATATTCCTTTAAAATACCAGATATATGATGTTTTATGTCCTTAAATATGCAAAATATTCTTTTGATATAAAAAAAAAAAAACAGTTTAAATTAATTTTTTATTAATTTGGTTTTAAAAATATTTAATTAAATTAATTTTACAATAACAATTAATTACTATATATTGTTCGATGTATAGTCGTGACAGCTAACGAAATAACCGTTGTGCTTTCGCAATCGATAAGGAATACCTGGAGATTAATTTTTATTAAAATCCGGAAATAAATCATTTAGTGAACATTGTATTTATCAAATGCTGATATGCGTGAAATATGTTCATTATATGCCGGGTATCACAAAAATATTCCCAAATATTCTCTAACGTGTTAAATATTCTCTAACCTCTAAAATATGCTTTTTTATGCAAAATAAATTTTTTCCTGTGAATTCTGTGTTTCATGATTCGTAAAGATTTCTCACTCCCATTTAACTGCATAAACTAGAAACAAATATGTAAAATCATAAAAATCCGACCTCTAATAATGAGTTACGGTAGGGTTTGTACGGTTGTTGGAGACTCGTGTATGTGTTGCAAGGTTTTGCCACAAAGAACCCTGGTGGTCACCCATCCGGGAACTAGTGGCAGTAGTACTCTCCATCACGTTGCGAATAATTGCAGCAACCGTGCACGCCAAGCCACATGATGATATAATAATATTTATATTGTATAATGTATATTATATGTTTTACGTGTAATTTATAAACGTCTATTGAGGAGTAAATAATATAAAAATCAACATTTCAGTTAATAACAAATATTTACATAATTACATAATGTGATCTTGTTTATTGCATTTTAGAATTGTATTTACGATACTATATTCTAATATTTATTCTTATTCTATAATTGTATAATCTATACGCAAAATTAATTTAATTATATTTAGCTAATTTTGTATTGTATATAAATGTGTTTTCATTCATATTTTGACTATGTATACAATCACATCCATTTTTTTGTTGCCTTCAGATTTGATCGTATCGTGTCATCTATTTATAGTTTATACTATATTTTTTCGGAAAAAATATTCGAACTAAATTTTATAATTTATTACAATACCTTTTCAATACCTGATATCAGCTACGGCGTTGAACAAAAAAACACTCTTTGGATTTTGTTTAACCGATGGTTAAACTTTATGTGATGATTACATCTACTATAGTTATCAGTTGATATATTTCAATAAATATTATTCATTGAATTAATTAATTCTAAAGGATTGAGTTGATGTTAAAATAAATAATAAAAATTGTATATTATTTCGTCTTCACGCTGATTTTTGTTTAAGTAGACTTATTGTACCTTGACAGAATAAATACATATATATTATTTTAAAATCTAATCATAACCAATAAAATATATTGATGATAATGAGTGAAACAAATTTTTTTAATATTTTGGAACTGGCAAGATGAGACTGCTTGAACTAATCTAGACTCCATCGCTCAAGTTGCCTCAATGGCAACACGTATAAATAAGTTGTTGGTAAGGATTATTAAAATGTGTCAACATCTATAACCTATAGTCCTGAATAATTTACAATTTTTAATTTTTAATACATTTATTTTATGCGGTTTACACTTTTGCTAGTTACTATACCTTATAAAAACGAACGCATTGGATTCAAGCAAATACTGGAATAATACAATATTGTGTGTTACATACTATATTATTATTATATGTACATATAATATTATAATCAATGCGTAGTATATGTGAACGAATAATATGGAATTTAAACAACTTTAGATGGTAGGTAAAATAACGCAATATAATATATTCTATTATAGCTGCTAAGCTGCAGTATCCTGTAAAATCCGTTTATTCGGTTTTATCTGCTGCAGATAATCTGACCAGTATAAATGTGCTATTATTATTTTTATTTCTTAGCGGTAAATATCAACCGAAATGTTGTGTCGGTTCGGTAATAATAATAATAATAAAAAAAAAATTTAATAATGGGAATGTATTTTTTATTTTTATACTTTTATTTTTTTTAAAAAAGGGGGAATCGAGTTCAGTCGTACCTATATATAAATAAAAGTTGTTTTGGTCGGTGAGGGTGATTGAGTGCGCTGCGTCCACCGAATTTCATTAGAACCGTATATATATAGTTCGCCAGTGAGCGGCAAAAATACCAAATTGGATTTTTTTCCACCCCCTCGTCCCCGCTGTTGCGTCTTCGCGCCGTTTTTATTCGTTTTATTAATCCGAGGTCGGTTACACGGGCGAATTTATTGTTGTTTTTTTCGCCATCACATAATAATACACGCCCAGTAAAACAAACGTGTGCACTGCTGTATATTATATTATATTGTATATACACGGTGGCTCGAAATCATTATTATCGTCCCCGGGTCGGGTTAATCGTATTACACAATTTTTATCGTACGCGACTCATGTATACATGTATATATATTGTATAGCTGTGTAGTGTAATATTCGGCGAGATTGAATTATACTTGACTGCGTACATTAATGAATGTAACTGCTGTACGGCGCGGTGTGTGTACATAATACATATATATATACATATATAAACAAGGGGCACACCACTGCACACACAGACCTGACTAAAGCCCGAAAATTACTGTTACCAATTACTATTATATCGAACGTCTCGTTGGGGAATTGATAATAACGCAACGACAACGCATGATAATACGCCAAACACTGCAATAGATATTATTATTTTTTATTATTATTATTACGTAAAGGTACAGTGGCGTTGCGGCATCCGATGACAGTAACGATTATTATAATTTACGAGTGACCATTGTATTTTCGTGGGTATTTTCGATTTACAATATTTTTATTTTGTCGTATCATCAAGGCTGGGCGAGTACTATTTTTTTTTTCGCAACTCGTCAACAAGTTAAGTTAATGCAGAAAAATGGTATTACGATATTTTGAATAATACAGCTAAATATACGCTCGAAATACAGCACAAAATTGAAAACTACAAAAATTACTCCATTTTTGGTTTAAGCACATCTAATAAACGAGATTTCGATGCGACGATGCCTATAGACGAAAAATATTATGATAATACTGTAATCAAGTTATATACTTCTTAATCCACCCACACGGTTTGTTATCTTTTAAATGCGTATTTCTGACATTGTGATTGATGGCTACGAAATTTTTCGAAAAACTAGTTTTTAAAAATATTACTAATTATTTTTCCTAAAACAATCACTGGTCATTGACAAGATCAATGTTATCGCATCTGGCATACAAACTTCTGCATGTGAATCAAAACTGCCTCCCTGACCACAAACATCCACCACAATCTCTCCTTTATACATTTGTATTCTTGTAGCGCAAAAACTTCGAACTCAATGTGTATGGAAAATAACGAAATACTCTCTGCCTATGGCACAACAGTGTACTGGGGTGTCACGACGTGCATTATATAGGTAATAGATACTAATGTGCATGATTGTCCGCCACAGTTTGTTAGTTGTTGACATTTGTTTTGCACTTATCTTATCTAAAATGTTTACGAAAACGACTTTCCATTACGAATTCGAATTTCCCCAAAGTTAAAATTTCAAAAATAGAATATCACGACATCCGGTAATATAACATTTTCCAACCAAAAATATAGTTGGATTTCATATACATTAACATTATTACATTAATTTGACTATATTGTTCGGTAATGTAAAACAAATTAAACAGTTATAATTATAAGCAACTGTATACTATTGTTAAGTTAACTCAACAATAATATAACAACTAAAATTATTTTATGACAACAAATCTGGATTAGCTATTATTAAGTTAGCACAACTAAAATATGACTAACTATTAAGTATTAACTATTACAAAATTATTATTTTCGGGTACGATGCACTTTTACAAGAACTTAAATGTATACCCTAGTCCACTACAGAAATGAATATGAAACACTTAGAAACACTCAAGGCAAGTTGAAAGAGCAAAGAGGATGTCTCTGATCACTTCAACACCACCTACCAAACGAATATTAGTTATTCCGTATTCGTATAATATGGCGTTCTCCAGCTACTTTGTGCAACACCAGAAGTAATAATATTACTAAAAACAAAGTAAATGTTCTTGTAAACTAAATTTTTGATGTGTTTCAACAACACAATACCATTATCCTAAAGAAAACGATCTACTTACTTAATCAATTCCTGGATTCACCACACTAAATGCTCATATCTTCAAAAAATATTTCTCCCGACAGTAATACATAATATTAAAAAAAAAAAAAACTCTGACTATAACTTAATAACAGCAGAAATACTCAATCAACTCTCGAAAAAAAATTAACTCTATCCCTAACTAATTTATATTTTATGAACTAACCAACCAAATCACTCAATTCCCAATGATCTTCCAATCTCTCCAATCCACGGTGTAGTTTAAAACATACAAATACAATTAAAATATAAAATTAAAAATCACATAATTATTCTCTAATTAGGCGACATACGACAAAAAATATGCCTGTTAATCTCAAAAAAGGCTAAGAAAAACAGTGGTGTCGTGACTGGGCGTTAATCTTAAATTTTAATTGTTATATATTAAATATATAACTATATTATATAATATAATTTAAATAGCTGCTATAATTATTTATAATATTTTACTAGTTTTCAACTAACAAATTGTTGAACCCATGTAAAAGTTATTCTAAGAATAAGATTCTTCATTCAATGAAACATGCATTTTTTCTTCATTACAAGTTTGACATTCACGACTCACTCGTTAGTCATAAGCATAACCCTCATAAGTATTAAAAAAAAATTGTGAAATAAAAAATTTAAGACCTTCTATTTCATTATAAAACCATCTTGTTTCAAATAAATGTTATAAATGTACAATACATTACGGGGCATTTCTTCCAATTGTAGATGGATCAGATGACTGAAATATATGATATAGGTATTATTATTATAGGTGTGAACGATTGGCGCGAGGTGTAAAAAGATAAATATAGTTTATATATAAATATATACCTATGATATAGCGAAGAATGGAGGGTGGTTTTCCTTTTTCTCTTCCTTTCTCTTAATTAAAGTAATGGGATTAGACTAATCCGAGACATAACAGAGGCACAGTCGCACGATGGTGAGCCGGGCGGTGCTGCGGGGAATAAAACGTCTTAAGGCCTCCTCAACTGCGGGGCGGGACTTCTTAACTACACCCTAGAGTACTTCAGGGCTACAGACTTAAATTAATTGCCCCGTAACTCCAACAAAGCGTCTCATCGTCGTAATTTTATTTCATAATAAAAATCGTAGACTTGTACAAAGGGTTTACTCCGTTTATATATATATATATAACAATACAGCTACTTTTCGAACACTTACTTTTTTCATTTTTTTTTTTTTTTATCTCACTCTACTTTATTTAAATTTATTTCGTCCCAACGATTAACAATTACTATACTTCTCATTTCAATAATGTACGCATATAATTACGGCAATAAATTAAACTTTTTATTTGTGGTTTAATAACCACACCAATTTCAACATGAAATATGAAATAAAGTACACTTTCGGCAACTGCAATAAATTTGTATTATATATTACGTCACGCGCCAATGTGTCACATATTTTAAACAAAATATTGAATATTATTTTCAGTAAATAAATATTTACAACATGAACTTTGATATTTTATTTATTCACTCTGCCTCTAATACTGCATCTTTATCTAATAATATTTAAGTCAACATTAAATTATTTGTAAAAAACACTTAAATACCTATATTTATTCAAATTTTAGTTGATTTAATTTGATAATGAACATTATTATTAAATCATCGAATTAATAAGTAATAACTAAAATAAATAATGGTACTTATATATTAATTTTGTTTTTGAAACAGTATTTTTCTTATTTATACATTTATGAATACATTATACATATTTTATATATTACATGCTAATCTGAATAGGGCGTATAAAACTATATTTTTTAAATATTATGATGTGTACACTGTACAATTTAGATGGATATATTTTTTGATTATTTCAATTAACCAGTTTTTGAGTTAAATAGGTGGTTCAAAAAATGTATTTAACTTCTCATTTTTGCCACCTTCACAATTCCTGGGAACCCTCCCAGGAGGCTCAGAAGGAAATGGTGTAGAGATCTTCTCAATGAGTAATTGAAGTAGCTTTATACATTAAAAAATTAAAATTACCAAGTAAAGGCAGTGTAACCACTGGATGACTCCTCCCATCGCGTTTTCATGTAAACACTTTCTAATTTCACATATTCTTATTGTCCCTAAAGGAACAGATTGTATATATCTTATAAAAAAATAAAAAATGAAAAAACTTCTTATTTTACTGAAAATCAACAGACATAGACAATAACTGGAATTTTGGAAATAAAGTATAATATATACGGCGGTGTTATACGATTGCGAACATTTTACCATTTTAGTAGTACGATTGCGGACGATTTTTTGAGCGACGTTGTCGTTTGAATTAATTTTTCATATCGTTGTATAAAAAATACTTTTAACATTTTTTTTTTAAATAATTCAATTTTTGAAACCGTTGACAAAAATCTTATTTTTAGGTATAGTGTATATTTAGTGTTGGTAAAATTATGTAATTTAAGAATAATTTATAGTTAATAAATAAATATAATGTAATTATAATATTACATACAATTTAATAATATACTACAAGGTACTTATTAACAGTATAATAAAATAAAACTTAATCATGCAAATTGTACTCAAACGATTCGCAGTCCGCAGTAGCTATTGTACTCCATTAAATGCAGGTACACTTATAATAAATACGATTTGAATGTAATCTATTTGATAGGCGGAACCCCAATTAATTTGTAAGACCCATTTAAGTAGCTGCAAATCACAGTGTAAAAATAGGGAGGAAGGAAATTTGGAAAGAGTGAGAGAGAAAGCGAGGAAGATGGAAATGAATAATGAAATAAAGAAAACGATTACGTTAAGCTTTTAATAGCTATGTTGTGCGCTTGTTTAATTTGCCAAATGGTATTAAATGCACATATTCGAATTAATTTCGTTTTTTTTTATCTCAAACCCCTCTAGTAACTGGTACTTAAATCCTTAAGCTACGAAAAAAGTCATAATAAAAGCGGTAATCAATTAGTATTATTGGCAAGTTAACAGAATAATTGTTAGAATATAATAAAGTACCTACCTACTGAAAATCGAACACTATACGTAATTATATTATAATCATCATATTTTAGTTATTTTCGAATGCACAAAACAAGAAGTATAATCCCATGTTAATGCACATAAATATATATTAAATAATGAAACAATTATTTAAGTACATTATTTGTTGAATGGTTTTATTTTGTGGAAGACATTATAACTTTCATATATTATACTTATTCACACATACCCATTTGTACACTGTACATTATAGTATTGCACATACTTAAACCTATATAATTACGTGTATTAGAATTTCTAATTACTCGTATGTATAGAAATATAAGAGAATTGATTTCTTGTATTAATATTTAATTTATCTCATATTTGTATTAATCTATTCGGACTTACGAAAAAAGTACATTTTATTATACTTTTCAAACTTTACCAACAACAAAAAAAATTAATTTGTCAAATCTCAATTTACTCATATGTATAATATTGAATACAAGTGTATATAGTTACCTAATTTGTACAATGTACATATTGTCAAATTGTTTGAATGTGTATACCTATAATATAAATAATAATAATATTTGTTGCGATGAGCACAAATATATATTTAATTAAACAATGAATACAAAACTTTGAGTTTAATTTAGCCTTAAAATGGTTACAACAATATTAATTTATTCTGTTAAATAATTTGTTTTACTAAATTATTCCTAACTCACCATCCTGTTATTTATCTTGTAGCAGAATTCCTGAGAATTAAATTTGTTGCAAAACAGTGCAATTAAATGTTAACCTTGAAAAATGTTTAAATAATTGAATCACTTAAAATGATGCTTAATAACAAGAAAGCAGATATATATGTATAAATTTAAATCTTGGGTATTATAAATTATATAACTAAAGAAATAACTGAAATGTAAAACAATAATACCTATATAAATTAACCTCAATTTAAAATGCAAATGTATTTTGATACAATGATCCTTTTATGTATGGTATAATTATATAAAACAACTAATAAGAAGATAGTTTGAACATTTTGAAATTAAACTTATTGTGAACCATGTTTGAAATACACTATATTTTATTTTTATCGAATGCCAGGTTGGTCCAAAATACAGTAGTAACTAGTAAAGGTATTTACAATAGTATGAGTTTAGTAAAAGTGAGACGGAACTATTTAACCAGATTACAACGGGAATAAAGGGTTTGTGTTAGCTGACGCATCAAACGGTCAATTGGATTATTCTAAAATAAAGTGGATTAAACGTGGAGTCGTGGAGTGACACGAAAGTTTATAGGGGAAAGGAGCGATGGGGCATGAACTGAACCGTCAATAAGATTTTTAAAGAACCTTATGTTGCTATTTTCCTATCAGCCAGAGTTAACAGACCTAGCTCATGGAAAACTGGACAATGGTCGTGTAAGGGGTGGGAAATATCTTGTACATAGCTGGCATAGGGTAGAAAACGCCTTTGGTTTGCTCTATAGTAGAAGAGTCTGAACCTGTGCGGGGGACCCATTGGATTGATCTGTACCCAAGCAGGGGCCGAACTAACGAGCCTTAAGGGCTTTTATTGGAGAGGTGAGCTTAAAGTCAGACGATATCCATTCTATGAACCCTAGGGCTTTATAAGTCATGCAACTTATTGATAAAAATATGAGATTAGTAGCTGAGGTCTGGAGATACATTATGATACTACTTCAATATTCAAATCACCTGATGCATTATAGTCTATAAGTATATTCACATAGCGCATTATTGCAGGTTTTATCTGAAACATTTAATAACAAACTGAAAATACGCACAAAAAAAAAAATACAATAATACACATAGATAACTATGTGTATTATTGTATTTTTTAATAATAATTTAATACAATTGCATAGTATACAGTATTACGTATACATTGCTTAGATACCTATAACTTGAAAAAAGTAATCTGTAAGGCACTTTAAGTGACCAAGTAGTTGAAAAAAAAATAAGTTAAATATTATAAAAATTGCTGTCCATAATAAACCATGGTTGATTGTTATTTTGGTCCGACAGTTTGAACCCACGTGACATAATGCTATTTAAGTATACAACATATAATATCTATCAGACATTTATACGGAGTTTTTATTTTAAATATTTTGTTAACATTCTAGATTTCAAAGAGCCTAAAGAAGACGGAGTGGAAGACTACCGTCAAACGTTCGATGGTTCAAAAAATAATAACAGTAAACAGTTAAATGGTCCGTCCAATAAGCAGAGGCGAAGTAGGACCAACTTCACTCTTGAACAGCTCAACGAACTCGAAAGACTTTTTGATGAAACCCACTACCCAGATGCATTTATGAGAGAGGAGCTTAGTCAGCGCCTTGGTCTCAGTGAGGCTAGAGTACAAGTTAGTTTTATTCTATAAGTTGGACAAAAATAATTCTAAACAATTATAGAAACCGTTCAAAATATCAAAGATTGATATTTTCAAAAACAATTGTTCGAGCAATAGGGCAAGTATAAAAACGTGCAAAATTTGAAATTTAAACAGCGGTAGTACGCAATGCTTTTTTATTTGAATGTTAAGTCTTATAGTTGAACTTAGTGATTTTGAATTCGATCATATTAAATCACGGATAATTTATACCATTTAATTTTAAAAAATGTAAATGTAATTGAAATGTTCAACGTTTTTAGGTATGGTTTCAAAACAGGCGGGCCAAATGCCGAAAGCATGAAAGTCAAATGCATAAAGGTATGATTTTACTTTTATCTTTAATTCAATAGAAATAAAACAGATAATATATTTTGTATATTTGTATGTAGTCGATTATTCAGAATGATGCGACTGTAATCACGGTGAAGTACCTACCTTAACAGAGTTAATACTTAATTCAAATTATTATATCTTTTATATATTATACAGTACACACATTAAACAAATGTATAAAAAATGGTTATGCAGCAATCTTAAAAAACGTACACTTTATGGCAGTTGCTTCCTATATTAATTTGCCCCAATATTTCAGAAAAAAAATTTTTCACTGTAAAAAAATGATTTATTATAAAGTTAAATTCGTCTTCTATGAACTATATACCTATTAAAAATATTTTATGTTGTGTGCTTTTATTAAATATTCAAATTATACTATTTGAAAAAAAAACCCTAAAGTAATTTTTCAAAACCCTATAGAATAATGTACCACCTAACTAAAACTTTATTATTTATTTATCACTTTACTTAATTTTACCTATGAAAAACATTCATTTATTTTTTACTACATGTTTAGCAAGAAAACAACTAAGTAATAGTACATTTAATATAAAATGTTTAAATAACACGAATACAAGTGTTTTAGTGTTTAGTACATTTTATCAAAACGATAAAAAATAAAATGTTTTAGAAGGGTTCCCGCGGCTCTTAAATAAAATGGAGAAAATCATTATTTTCGAATTATAATAACAAATCTGTTTTTAAATAGATCGCGTGCGTAAGACATAAAATAATATTATAGTGTAACTTTTTTTCATCGTACAACTTTAAGGTAATGATATTGAATTATGAATACTTAAACTTTATTAAAACCATTCATGACATAATTATTTTTAATACAAAAAAAACATTACATCCTACTGTTTCGATGATGGATATAAATACGTCGTCACATCATCTTGTCGTCGGTAGGTACTTAATATCCTAAATATAAGTTTATTATATCTAACGAATTATGACGGACTAGCTGCAGGATTTCGTTTTATTCTAATATTAATAACACGTATAGATATATTTTGCAATACGCGAATATCAAGAGCGAAACCATGCAGACGCAGTAGGCACACAGCAGTGGTTATTGGAGATAAATGTACATATAATGCACACAGTCACTGTGGAATAAAAATCGCACTTGTCATTTAGAAATGAAAAAAAAAATAAACGAGAAAGATAATTTCATTTTAATGTCCGACGGGGGATAGTATTATATTCGTCGACCCGCGCGTACACTCACATATATATATATAATATAATCGTATACAAACGCGATTAACGTACCGCAACACGTTTTATGGTCGGTCATTAATATTAATAATGTAAGTATAATTTTTTTTTTTGGGCGGGCAAAACAACGGCGACGAACGAATTATATTAAATCTGAGCGGGGCCAAAGGCTTATCCGTTAAACGGGGCGACTATTGTCCCGATGATAAAAAAAATATACATATATATACATAATATTATATAATTATAACATCTACAGGGGCGCGTGCTTAGAATTTGTAAATGTAATATAAATTTAAATGTAATTTACTAATATAATATTTTTTTTATTGTTTTTGTGATTCCGTCATCAAATAAAGTTGGTCATAATGGATATGCAATTAATATTAATTGTATAGTTCTCGTCCGCCACATAATAATGTAATACAATTTTTACAAACGTTGTCATTTTTAAACTCGTTTACAATTTTTTGACAAAATTGCAATAGAAATCAACGTCTTATTATGTGGATCATGGCCCTCTAACTGAAATAATATAGGAACCTTTATTTCGCTAGTCACTATAGTCGGCCTTTCTTTTTCAATATAAATCGCTCGATATTTCGTCACGCATTAATATTTCTTGCTCACACACTTAGTTCTCGGTATACAGTAGTAAATGGGTGCATTAATAAAAAAAAAAAAAAACCAAGTGAGATAGGTTCATCTAAGATATTGTATCTGTCTGAAATTATATACTTGCTGCTTAGCGTCACCGATCCCAATGCGAAAAAGCAGTCATACACTGCAGTATAATATTGCACAGTGAATAAAAATAAAATTGATAGTTAATTTTTGCATCCTTATTTCTGACGCTCGCCGTGGCTAACGCAGTGTTAAAGACATTTACGTGCTGTTCTCTTGTACGCATATGTACAACTCTGAGCTTAGATGTAAACATGGCAATATCGTAGACGTGTACTGTGTGCCTATACCTGTTATACAAGATGCAACCGAACGGACGATATTACAGTCGTGTAAAAAGTGCGATACAACTGCGATGACGACCGCAGGTTTATGTTCAGACGAGTAATGAAAATCGCATAAAAAAAAACGAATGAAACGAAAATAATTCACACAGACTTCACGAAATGCGACATGGTACGTGTACTACGTGTGCTGTAGTAATCAGTGGTCGAAGTGGCTCAAAATAAGTGGAAGGATATGCCTCTCACAATTTATATAGTTCTCGTATACTGCTCAGACGGTCATACGAAATTAGTGGAGGGATGGAAAATGTGAATTGTACAAAGCGGAAGGATGACATCCCACAGTATCTCCCCCCCCCCACTTCGACCACTGACAGTAATGGGGTGTTGAACCTGTGCTCGTCGGCCGCGGTCCTCGGAGCCGTCTCCTACGTGAAAATATTTCTTTTACAGTTTTACCTATATCCATGCATGAATAGCATTATATCAACGGATGATCTATGCACAACAGTCGTAGTCGTGATCGCGGTGCTGCTGGGGCAAGTGCGCATATACGACTGGACCGCGAGGAGGAATCGAAATCGAATTAGCGAAAGAAAAAAAAAACAAACAAACAAATTCCCACCCCCGAGGAGCAGTCGCCTTATTCTCACCCCAACCCGGTGGGGTACGAGAGTTTGCGCATGTTTATATACATATATAAAATACATACTATTGTGTGTGTGTGTACCGTTTAGCGAGGAGCACAGGCGGAGAGAGAGAGAGAGAGACGGTCCGCTGCTGCAGTAGTACAGTTCTCCTAATCGCTCACTGGGGTGCAATCGGGTGACAATCACTCGTTGCGCCGCACACACACTTAACTTGATTAAGCGACGACTGTATATATATATATATATGTGTGAGTGCGTGTGTGTGAGTGTGTGTGTGTGTGTGCGTGTGTGCGTGTGTGTGTTATTATATGTACAAATCCAGATTATTTGTAATCCCTCCGTGATCCGTGCAAAACATCCCATATGCGTGTATACGTGTACCCACGCCCTTATTATTATTATTATTATTATTGTTATTGTCACAATCGGTGCACTGATAATAATTTATTATTGACCGTCTCGTCGGGTGCGTGCATGCATCATGCATACAACTTGCATGCGGTACCTGCACACGCCGCACAGTCGTCCAATAATGCCCGTAGTGTGTATGGTTTAGACGATGCCGCGTAAAAATGTATATAATATTAATGTTGTTGTTTCGGTCGTACCGTCTCGGCGTAGGTGTACGTAATTTGTAGTCCGATGTTAAATTGTGACGTTTTTCTGCGATTTAGAATAATTGTTTGCATCTGTATGAGTGATGACTGATGATCAATGATAGTATTAATGTTATCTGATCGTAGTAGTATATACAAGTCGTGCAGATACAACTCGAAACGGAACGGTATCTATTCGCAACCGTATGATTTTCACAGTGTTATTGAAAAATATGTTAGGTACTATTTATGTGCTGGGTTGATACTTGATATACCCACAGTCGTATAAAAAAATTACATAAGAAAAACGATTTTAATGCAATAGCTCGGTGTACCTTATTTATATAGGTATAGTCTATTATAGTTAATTGTTCGTAAACTATCTACACTAAGTTAAAAAAAAAATGCTTTAAGAATTATCTAATCTCAATTTTCAATTTATCTTTTGTGATTAATGCATTATTTTAGATATTTTTTACTGAAGTATAAAAACACGCGTAATTGTATTGTTAAATTAACACATTCTTCAATTCACTCAAAATCTGTATAAAAAACCATCTATCGTACCTAATACCTATAATACTTGACACACATCCGAACAAAAAAGCATGTAAGATTAAATCTTAATGATAGCAAGTGCCGAGTATAACGTTACATTGTTAACAGAGCAGACCAGGAATCATTTGAACATTTTTTCATTTTTAATATACCTACCCAAAACAACTGATTTATTGTTGATAATTTGACCGTCACCTGTAAAATGTATAGCTCAATGTGACACTTACAAATACCTTATCACTATATTATATAAGAGTTAATTTAATATATAGGTAGTAAGAACATAACTATAAAATACCTACCCACGTTAGTGGCGTTTAGTCAGGATTTTCGTTTCGGAGGGGTTCTGATAGTATTTTTCTGTATACAACCATAAGGCTGTGCGGAGACTAGAGAGTAGGGAGACTTATTTCAAATATCCTCCATAAGTTTAGTATACTGCATGCTGATGCCCTGCCCGTAGCCCGTAGGTATATAACATTTTAGACTTTTGCAGTTACCTTCATACAATTTATAGCTATGATACATGATGGTTACGTGTAACGTATATAATACGTTCATAAAGTACTGAGAGCATTTTTAAATATTCCCGAAATTCCGGAGAGGACTGTAGTCCTTTTAGACCCCCCTTGCTATGCCACTAACACACATGACTTATTTACAGACGTCGACACAATGTCATCATTGTCTTGTGTTCGTGCGGCTACTTTTGATACATGTTTTGTAAATACATTTTACATAATTATTAATGATAAATTAAATATCTAGCTTATTCTGCATAATGACTCAAATAATATACAGGAATGCACAATTTCTGACGTTTGATGTTGTTTGATTTTTACATCTAAAAAACAGAAGCAACTTTCAGTCGGTGTCGGTAATTTGTCTGAACCATAATATTACTTTCTACAGCATAGTCTATTCGGCCAAAGACCAATAAAGACAAATTTCGATCGATTCTGTGTAATATATTATAATTTATAATATTATGATATAATACTTAAGCTATTAGTTTATATTTTCTTAGCATGGAACACTGAGATGTATTGTTTTTATTCATTTTTTTTATAGGCTTAATGATGCACCAGAACGTATCTACGCCACTAGAACCGTGTCGAGTGGCCCCGTACGTAAATGTGCCAAGACTGCCGCAGTTGCAATTCAATTCTTCGGCTGCAGCTGCGGCTGCGTTTTCTGCGTTCGATCCGGCCATCTTGACTGCTGCACAACAGGTAATTGTTAGTGTATTATCGATTACATTTAATATTTAAAGCTAATGCGTAGTTAAGAAAAGTTTAAAAAATTCAACCTGCTGTGCAAAATGTGTAACGGTTCACAGAAATCGTGTGAAACTTGTACCTAGCCGTGAAATATATTGTATTGTCAAGTCAGAGAGAAATATATATTTATTTCAGTTACATTATGCAGTGGCCATGGGAAGAGGTGTTCTGTGCCCTGCGCCATATCCTCCGGGTGGTCTGAGTCTAGCTGCTCTTGCGGCATTACATCAAGATAGACTGTTAACCAAAAATTCCAGTATAGCTGACTTGCGGTTAAAAGCTAAAAAACACGCCGAAGCCATTAGTAGAGACCAAGAGATTGTTTAACATTAGGCATGCCTTTTCTTTCGTTATGTTTTTTTTTTTATATGCTGTCAACAATTTCGTAATATTTTCATGCTACATCCATCGCATCCACTGCGAGAAAGGTGACACAATTTAAAAAATGTCAATATTAAGTCTACACTATGTATTAATAAACACGTATGATGCACATAAGCGAAAAACGTAATATTATCATCTCAAACTTTAAATGTGTCCACCATTGAGCAGTTTTGTCAGTTTTACTTTTAGACGAATCCATAGTCATCGTATCTAGAACAATGTCACGTATTTTCTCAAACTAATGTTTCAAGACAAATGTGTGGTGCCGTCAAGAAAAACGACACATTTCGAACTGTGTCTGTTTAAATGTTATAGTTTGTGTTTAAAAAATGACATAAGTAGATAATACTTGAGAGGCCATAACAACAAAAAATGATTTTGGATAAGCAAGAAATTTATATAGCAACTATTTTTGGCTTTTATGTCTTGTTCTGCTAAGTTCCACATCATAATTATTCAATAATATTTGATTTACAGATTCATAATACTCTTTTAGAATAATAAATCCTTATGGTGTCGTAGAATTTACTGTCAAACGTACTTATCTGAAACTTACAAGAAGCTCGTGCTATTTCAGTATAAGTTGTATTAATAGTTTCAACTAATTTGATTTTTTTTTAAAATCCCAGTTATTTTTAATTGTGTCACTTTCCTTGCTGAGGTGTGAATAATTTACATGATATTAATATTTTATTTTAGGTAGGTTTTTTAAGCATGAATATATTTAATGAAATATTTAGTTTTAAAACCACAAGTTGAAATGTACACGTTGTTTTCATTTGTCTTATTATGAGTACCTACTAACTTCATTATATCTAATAGGTACCTAATAATAATTAATAATATTTTTTGTTCTCGTCGTCCTATATTATAAAATATACAATACCTAATAATTGAAATATATTTTAAGCTGTGTAATGAATAATAATGAACATTGAAGACCTATTGACCTACTGATACTTAACGATAATAATATCTTTAATTCGCTATCAATTACATGTATATTATTGTTTATTATATTTGTATTTATTTATTATATTAATATTATTATTGTACTGTATGGTCAATGTGACTATATAAACTTACACTGACGTGTTATTACTGTTATATCCAATTGTATACGATAATATACGGTGATTTAACGCTTAACTAAGCATTCCGATTTCAAATTAATGTTATAAACTTATACAACAATAAAAGTATTTTAAACTTCAATTTGTATTGCTATAGCTAGAACTGTCAAATCGCCGATATGACATCGATTGTATTTTAGTGCAATAGTACAGATAAATCTAACAAATTTAATTTACAAATTAAACTTGTAAAACTATAAGTAATATTAAAAATAAGTTAAATGTATTATACTCAATATAGTAGATATAAAGTAACTCAAATATTGTAAATGTAAAGTATAAGTCCCATCGGTATAATATTTTTACTCGTTGAATAATGTACAGTGTTCTCTTGTACAACAAGAAACTTTTATGATTAAGATTTGTATACAAATATATTCTATACTTGTATGAGTTGTAGATTAAAAACTTACATTTGTGGCTGTTTTAAGTAGTAGTAAAAAATATAGTAATAATGTGGAAGATTTATTTAATATATTTATTTTTGTTACCCATATAAGTTTGTCTTAAAATTGTAACACTTGTATAATTTTTTACATAATATAAATCCGTTTAAACTCGAGGACATAGTTTCAATAATGCACGTTTAAAATATTAGATATATTATATTAGTGCAATTGTTTGATACATGATTATAATTTGTAGTGCATGTGCTGCGAATAACTGATAGACTAATAAATAACCTATTGGTATATGCTACAATCAAAGTTTTATAAATGCTAAATAATTATGTGGCCAACTTGTCAGTTGTCACTCTGTTTTATTTTATCGGACAGATGTGTGCTAATGACTTTGAAGAGAGAAATCGATCGAAATATTTAACGGTCGTACTTAACGTTACCTATACGTACACGCGCATTATAATATGATATCGAGTAATCAACAATTCAGAAAATTAAAAATGCGCCTACAACGAAAATTCCACGTATTATTATATCTATGACTTATTATTTCATCTTATAGCGTTTTATTTTTTTTGTAAAACTCACTACCTATTTGATTATTTATCATTATTATTATTATTATTATATATAATCATATTTTTTATATTATCATTATTATTATTATTGTTTGTTTATTATTACAGTTATTACGGTTACTCGTGTTAAGTGTTATATATTATACGTTTTACTCATTTGTAGATGGTTGTGACATTTTGTTTGTAATTATTAAAAACTATTTTGTCAAGCGAAGAAACATGATTTGCATGCAATATATAATTCAACGTACGTGATGCGTTTATATGTTATAAAATGCATAGTAAATAATATAAACGTAGAACATAAGTCATATATTATATATTTATATATATTATATCAAACGAAAATGATAATATATTGTGCAGATGCAGGCAATGGCGCAATGTGGTGTGCTCACGGGTTTTGGGTAGAGATACCTATATACATAATATTACATATTAAACACATAATAGTGTGTTATAGTCGTTCGCCTGCCACTTGGTGTTTGTCTACAGAGTGTTTCCCGGAAAATTTATATTTATTACTTTTCAAATACAATTTTGGAAAATTATTATTTTTAGTTTAAAATCACTCGCAATTGTTAAAACGAATAAAAAACTTTGTTTTACCTGAACTCAAAATATAAAATTAAAATAAACGCTTTCCCGTTTCTTATACAATTTTTTTTTATTAACTATTATGTTACTACTTTGACTATCGGGTTATTTCTCGAATTATTACAAATGGAACATATAAATATTACATTGTGAACGGTTACAATACATTTTAGTTATTAAAGATTTGGAAATCAAATTTAAACTAATGAACGAATTATAGGAGTTGATAATGAAGATAATTATGTACTTGGAAATATTGAACGTGAATAGATCATGGAGATACATTAAACTTTAATTTAGCATTGAAAGCATTTAGAACGGAAGAAAGAAGGGAGATCAGTGGACTGAATGACTGATTAATACATTTAAATTTAAAAATATGATTTATGAAGATGAATTTTAGTTAGCTCAGCTTATATATTTTCATTTTGAGATGGGTATGAACATCTGAAACTTCGGTTGGGGGAACCTTAGGAAACGTTTATTTTTTGGTTTGAACTGTTAGAAAGAAAATAATGTTTCTTATCAAATGTAGAAGCAAAGATTTAACTTTTTATAAGACGTACTGGCCTTTATATATAGTCGGTGCGGAGCGATCCGGAATATACAGCGCATTTGGCCCGTATTGGTATCTCAAGTGACTTATTGCAGTCTTTAGTAAGATGATCCAAGCTGCATTTAGAGCTGCGTGGCAAATGACAACAATATCTAGAAGTTCAACTGGAACCGTTTACATTGCGACTGTTGGTGAACTTTTCTGAAATTTTTCGACGATGACTTCAAAGTTAAGCAATTTTGTCAGCTTAAATATGTTCAAGTTAAACTCATTTTTTTACAAAGTTCACTAAAAATACATGCAGATGTAGTTTGTTGGTTTTATTGAGGATACTTTCAACGTTTAGAACGAAGAATCCCATTCCTTCAATTGGCCGTTTGGTGACGAATTGCAACTTTTATTGGACGGACGTGGGCACGTGGCGAACTATGAATGTGTAGAATGACAGATGTGACTTCATGAGCTATTGAGATATTCCGTAATTTTTTGGTTCCCGTTCGACGTTTTAATTTTTAGGAAATCTTTGAGTTTGTAAAGGTAAACCCATCTGGCCCCAAGATAAGGATATAGGATCGTGCTTACTGAATTGAAGTTGGTAATATTTTTAATAAATATTGGTGGTGACGAACATCGACCATGATGATCTCACCTCGATAGTAGGAGGCACTAGGCCGTAGCCAGGGGGATTCAACCCCCCCCCCCCCCATTCCCCCCGAAATTTCTGGATAAGGCTTTGATTTTCATATTTTATTATGTAATATAACATATTTATACTCAAAACCCCCCTAAATATTTTTCTGGCTACGGTCTTGAGGAGGCAGAGGAGGTCTAAATACATCAGGACATTAGGTGGGTACTAGGAACAGTAGGAACTAGGTATCGAAACTATTGTTCCCGGGGAGATGTATACATATCGGTTTAGAGAAACAAAATGTTTGCTTTTATTTTCCAGCTTCGAAGACGACGTGCAGAATGGCGAAGATTAGGATATAATATATCGTTTTGATTGGTTAATGTACGTGCTTCGATTTTAGATATACATATATTTGTATATAACATGATGATGTGTGTAGGTACAACTTTGTCTTGTCCGAGCTATCGCATGTCCGCCGCAATAACTGTATGTTCTGACGATGGGAGCGATGCGTGTGTACGATCCGACACAGACCTGATCATAATTTATTGTATGATAAAATGCGTAATATTATTCGCAAATATATTCGAATTCGAAT